>NC_134360.1:34429974-34435863 GCF_048569485.1 Anomaloglossus baeobatrachus | reverse complement strand
ATCGTGTGCACAGCAATGCCGTTTTAGAATAAGACTGAATGCGTCGCACAGCGATGTCGTTTTGAAATAAGACTGATCGTGTGCACAGCAATGTCGTTTTACAATAAGACTGATCGTGTGCACAGCAATGTCATTTTAGAATAAGGCTGAACGTGTGCACAGCAATGACGTTTTAGAATAAGGCTGATCGTGTGCACAGCAATGTCATTTTAGAATAAGGCTGAACGTGTGCACAGCAATGACGTTTTAGAATAAGGCTGATCGTGTGCACAGCAATGTCATTTTAGAATAAGGCTGAACGTTTGCACAGCAATGTCGTTTTAGAATAAGGCTGAACGTGTTGCACAGCAATGCCGTTTTAGAATAAGGCTGATCGTGTGCACAGCTATGTCGTTTTACAATAAGACTGATCGTGTGTACAGCAATGTCGTTTTACAATAAGACTGATCGTGTGCACAGCAATGCCGTTTTACAATAAGACTGATCGTGTGCACAGCGCACGTGTGCGCTCTGCACCGCACAGAAAAGGTGTGCTTCAGAGCGCAGCTTAACAGCTGCGTTCTGAAGCGCATGGTGCCGGCAGAGAACGTGCGCTCTGCATGCTGCCTCTCCCTATAGACAGCATGCAAACCGCATGGAAGAAGTGACATGTCACTTAGAACGCAGCGATTCAGGCAGCAGCCGAATCGCTGCGTTCTAATATGCCACGTGCGCACGGCTCCTGCACAATCTCCAAAGACTGTGCAGAGGACGCAGGACGCATGCAGTTACGCTGCGCTGCAGATCGCAGCGCACACGTGCGCACATAGCCGGAACGTGCGCACAGCAATGCCGTATTACAATAAGACTGATCGTGTGCACAGCAATGTCGTTTTAGAATAAGACTGAACGTGTGCACAGCAATGTCGTTTTAGAATAAGACTGAACGTGTGCACAGCAATGTCATTTTACAATAAGACTGAATGTGCGCACAGCAATGCCGTATTACAATAAGACTGATCGTGTGCACAGCAATGTTGTTTTGAAATAAGACTGAACGTGTGCACAGCAATGACGTTTTAGAATAAGACTGACGCGTGCACAGGAATGTCGTTTTGAAATAGGAGTGAACGCGTGCACAGCAATGTCATTTTATAATAAGTCTGAATGTGTGCACAGCAATGTCGTTTTAGACATAAGATTGAACGTGTGCACAGCAATGTCGTTTTACAATAAGACTGAACGCGTGCACAGCAATGTCGTTTTACAATAAGACTGAACGTGTGCACAGCAATGTCGTTTTACAATAAGACTGAACGTGTGCACAGCAATGTCGTTTTACAATAAGACTGAACGTGTGCACAGCAATGTCGTTTTACAATAAGACTGAACGTGTGCACAGCAATGTCGTTTTACAATAAGACTGAACGCGTGCACAGCAATGTCGTTTTACAATAAGACTGAACGTGTGCACAGCAATGTCGTTTTAGAATAAGACTGAACGTGTGCACAGCAATATCGTTTTGACTTTGCTGTACATTCTGTTTATACTTTCTTGCTTTTATGCACATAGCTGTATTATGAACCTGTAAACTCCTACAGATCCATAGGCCCATGCATGCGTCAATATAATGTGCAATATCACAACTGCACCGTATGAACACAGTCTTAGTGCTTATAGTCAGAAAGGATCTAATCAGCTGCAATATATGGAATCCTACACTATAATGTGCTTGTAGCTTTTGCTATGGTAGCGTATGAGCTCTGGTTAAAGGGGGGGGGTGGAGGGTTTCGTTCTCGGAACGTCTTGGCAAAATATCTCTGCATATAAAATGCAGAGCCGAGGCCGATAATTAATCATCTGGACGTCAGCCTGACAAGGGAAGAATTGCAGAGTGCAAACCTCGGCCGTATAATTGAGAATATAGATTTCGGATGAACTATAAAAAAAAAATCACATTCAGGTTGGATATAGCACAGATATAAATCCCCAGAGGAGGGGGTGTAACTAGCCAAACTACAACTGCAGCCCTGAAGGCATGTTGGGAGTTGTAGTTCCCCGCCCTCCACCGTTCCGAATCCTTATTAGTGCAGACCCCCCCTCATTATGGAGCACTGGTGACACCGTGTAATTAACAGTCTGCTCCAGATCCTTTTTTTAGAATAACACCTCGCATAAATAAGGCTGAACGCTGCGCCGCCAATTAATTCACCGATAGCGGATGCAAAAATCCGCCTCAACTGCGATTAGATTACAAAAAAAAGAGCAGGGCAGCGTATGGGAAGGAAGATGGATGGCAGTGAGGGGGTTAAAAAAAAATCCCTGATCAGCAGATATATAAGAATACGAGCAAAGCTTGTGGTTTATCGACCTGATTTCATGTACAGCTTTTTAAAGGGACAGCTACACGCTCGGCTTATAATCGGGCCATATTACACACACGGGTAAGGGGGTCTTTAAAAAATGGTAATTTTTTTTTCCACTTAGCATACGTGGTTTGCATCGAAGAACAATATTGTCAGATTTTTCTCATCCTGAAATGGCTGATATCAGCGGACAATAGCTTGTATTCAAGTGCATAAAAATGAGGCAGATGGAAGAAAACAATATATTGGGGAATTATTGGCAGTCAAACCGACCATCCTATGACAATGAGGGTCCTCTGACTTTAGCGCCTCCTGACTCTCCCTTACCAGATTGGGCAGTTGGATTTTACATGCCCGATCCTTTTGCTCTAACCAAAGGAATCAAGCAGATTCTTACTACGCTCCTCCTATCTGTACACAGTCCTATGGTGTCCGGCAATAGAATGTCACAGCGTTTGGCTGCACAAACTAATCCCTGACCTTCTATTGTTCCTGCTGTCAGTATTCAGTGTACTAGGTAGCTACTCTGCTGAGTTATCATCCTTTTCCCTTTAGGAGCCTGCAGAGCTCCTCTTCCCTTTAGCTGCTAATGATCTGTATTTTCCCCTTGGGTTAAAATACTCTCATTGTCCCTGGACTGGTGGTGATGAGATTCAGTTCCTTAACAAGCTCAGGATGAAAGCAAGCGGCTTGCACTCATCTGTAGGATCATTGCTGCTTTTTGCTGAACTTCTTCCTGAGGCATCTGGAGATAAGTACCGTAGTTCATGCATGTTCCCCCTGTGTGTGCTCCTTGTGTCTTCTTTAGTGTTTAGTGGGGTTGACAAAGAGCTCATCCCACCCATTCCCTATCTAGGCCCCAGGTCTAGGGTCAGGTATCCTGCTAGGCGCATAGGTGCGGAATCTATCTAGGGTGGTGAGGGACCCCAGGGGCCAGGGTAGGATTGGTCTCCCTGTGTCTACTGGGGTTGACAAAGAGCTCATCCCACCCACTCCCTAAATAAGGCCTATTTCAAGGTCAGCTAGGGTCAGGTATCCTGCACGGTGCATAGGTATGAAACCTATCTAGGTTGGTGAGGACCCTAGGGAACAACGGTAGGTTTGGTCAGGGGTCACCATCTCCTCCTTCCCTAGACACAGGATTTCCCTTCCCCTTTGCATGGTACTCCCCCGTACCTATCATGATAGGAGGGCAGATGAATAGGGGTCAGCCATAAGACCATGCACTCTATGTCTGTCTCTCCGACCCCAGACATGTGGGCACTCGGTAGACATATCTGCCCAATCCATCATCAATCAGCAAGCCCCCGAAAGATCAGATGGTCAGCCGATCCCACAAAGTTTTTCTGACTTTCACCTAAAGTGACTTTCAATTGCTATTCCCACTCACTACCTACATGTACACATCTGGTATTCTCTGTTATCAGCCACTTCTGTCAGTGAGATACCTGACAGCATATCCAGGAACATTTTTGTTTTATCCGACATACCCCCCCCAGCCACGAGGCCCTCCACTGATATACATAGGTGTGAGCTCTATTAGCAGCTGTTTTACAAGCTGCCAACTTTAGGTTTCGCGCCCCTTGAAAAGGCTCTAACTGTACTTCAGAATTCGACCGTAATATGTGGTGACATCAGGGCTGACATTTAAGAATTGGCAGATATTAATTATTAGATCGTCTGAGGAAGCCGCTCAGGGCACAAGTGACCTCAGAAATTCGCATTTGAGATTTAGCGAGGAAGAAGCTTGGAATGATAATTACCGTCCCCAGAAGATTCCTCGGAGGTCGTTTTATATGGCTCTGTATTGTGGCTGCAGTATCCGGACTTCTGCAATCCATTTCAGCAAACTGTGGGGTCTTATACTAATTCTTATTATGTTAACGGACCAGGTTCTCCTTAGGGGAGTGGGTAGCCACAGACGGAGAACATTTTTCATGACACCTCCCCTTTTATGAGGTGGCATGGGAGGCTAATTTGCCAATCGTTCTCCAAGCCCACCTTCCTGGATCCCATGGTATTCTTTCCATTTTCCTCTCGGAAACTGGCATCTCCGTGATGCCTCAACATTGGCATTTACTGGTAGTGCAATCAAAACCCCCTGGCTAGAGGTAGCCAGAAGTGGCATTGAGGTTCCAACCTCACAGGAACCCTCTTAGGACCTGTTTTGGGTCCAAAAATGGTCCTGTCATCCCTTGAGATGATGAGAGTCCATAAGGCACTGCATTACTTTGATTCTGGGAACTCTGACTACTGTGAACAGTGGCTTTGGATTCTCTACAAGTGAAATGCACCAGAAGCAAAAATGTCTTTGTCTGATAGTTAAAGGGCTTGTACTAAGTTTGGACCTTATCCCCTTCCGTAGCTGAGTGGATAACATCTCAATTCCTGAGGGTCCGACTGCATGGACACCCACCAACCTTACAAACTAACGCCCCATGTGAATAGAGGGGTGGTCAACCATGCGCACTTCCACTCCACTGTCATAGACCACCGAACTGCGAGCTTGGAGATCTCCATCACTCCCATGAAGAATGAAAGGAGAGGAGATGTACATGATCGACCTCGGCTCCATTCATACCGGGCTTTTAAGAGCCCAGATTCTCCGATTGGTGGAGATTCAAGAATTAACCCCCCCCCAGATAACTTCTAACCTTGACACAACTCCCTGCATCACTTTGGATAAACTGTAGAAATCTCTTGAGTATTAGACCTCATTCAGATGTTTGTTTTTCATGGATAGGCCACATATATATAGTCTATGGGACTTTTTCCCATGTCTATGTTTTTTTGAGGACTGTGTGTCTGCAACCAACCCCCTTTCTAAAAAACGGAGAATTGTCCAATTTAAGCCAAATCACGGAACAAGCTCGCAATTGAAAATCAATGGGACTGTGAAATATCAGACAGCGCGTGGCATCTGTGTATATCCGTGTTCTGTTTAACGGACAAGAGAATTATTTCTATTGTATACAATAAACTGACGGCAACGAACGAACGCAGACTCAAAACAGAGTGGACAAATATATTAAATGTAAATGGTCTGTATTTTTTACATATGAAAAAAAAATGGACATCAGAGTGAAACCTCAGGCGAATAAATGCCATGTTTTACTGAAAGTAAGACCTAGCATGATGTTTACAGGATTTTTGCAGTATGCTTTAAATATAAGCCCATTGTTACGGTCAGGGGCAGCGTAAGGGAGAGTCAAACTGCGCAATTTCTCAGGGACCCCAGTTTGAATTCCAAGGTTAAGATTGTTTAAGGATCTTTGGAGATAGAAAGAGGGAAAGATAGAGGGATAAATAGATAAAGGGATAGATAGATAAAGGGATAGATAAAGGGATAGATAGATAAAGGGATAGATAGATATAGATAGAGGGATGGAGAGATAGAGGGATAGATGGATGGAGAGATAGATGGAGAGATAGATAGATGGAAGGCTGGATGGATGGAGAGATAGATGGATGGATCAAGCGGCACGGTGGCTCAGTGGTTAGCACTGCAGTCTTGTGGTGGCTCAGTGGTTAGCACTGCAGTCT
>NC_134360.1:34257474-34424974 GCF_048569485.1 Anomaloglossus baeobatrachus | reverse complement strand
GCAAATCTATTGAATGATTGATAAGGGAGGACACTATAGAGGCACAGAGGTATCCGGGGAGGTCATGCTAGGGGTGATAGTTTTGGATATTGGGAGTAGCAGTGCTTGTAGAGCGGTTTCTGCCCAGCTGCAGATTGTGTATCCCTCTGACATATGAGTATGCTGATCACATAGACAGGAGAATATCACAATCGCTTCACATCTCGGCGATGCCGCGGTCTCCTGATGATCTGATTGGCTGCAGAGCCGTTTATCCTTGAGAATTCCAGGCTTTTCAGCGCCACGAGGCATTGAAAGCTCAGCACATTTAAAGATCATTGATCTCTATGTCAGCCACATAACATATAGAAAGAGGCAGATTGACATGCAAGCCTTAAAGTGCCAGCCTCGTAAATGCTTTGACCTTCAGGACCCTAGGAAAGCTGGGTGTGGGAGTTGTCATAGTGATCTGATCAATGACATCCTGGTAAATAGAATAGAATAATGAGTGTCCAAGTGGCAGCGATTACATCATATGTAAGCGATGACCTCAAATGTAAGCGATGACCTCAAGAGAAGTGTAAGCAATGCCAATGCATGTAAGCGATTTCATCATGTGTAAGCGATTTCATCATGTGTAAGCGATGACATCATGTGTAAGCGATGACATCACGTGTAAGCGATGACCTCAAGTGTAAGCAATGCCAGCGCATGTAAGCGATGACCTCAAGTGTAAGCGATTACATCATGTGTAAGCGATGACCTCATGTGTAAGCAATGACATCATGTGTAAGCGAAGACCTCGTGTAAGCAATGACATCATGTGTAAGCGATGACCTCATGTGTAAGCAATGACATCATCTGTAAGCGAAGACCTCATGTGTAAGCGATGACATCATGTGCAAGCGAAGACCTCATGTGTAAGCAATGACATCATGTGTAAGCAATGACATCATCTGTAAGCGAAGACCTCATGTGTAAGCGATGACCTCATGTGTAAGCGATGACATCATGTGCAAGCGAAGACCTCATGTGTAAGCAATGACATCATGTGTAAGCGAAGACCTCATGTGTAAGCGATGACCTCATGTGTAAGCAATGACATCATGTGTAAGCGAAGACCTCATGTGTAAGCAATGACATCATGTGTAAGCGAAGACCTCATGTGTAAGCGATGACCTCATGTGTAAGCAATGACATCATGTGTAAGCGAAGACCTCATGTGTAAGCGATGACCTCATGTGTAAGCAATGACATCATGTGCAAGCGATGACATCATGTGTAAGCGATGACCTCATGTGTAAGCGATGACATCATGTGTAAGCGATGACATCATGTGTAAGCGATGACATCATGTGCAAGCGAAGACCTCATGTGTAAGCGATGACATCATGTGTAAGCGATGACCTCATGTGTAAGCGAAGACCTCATGTGTAAGCGAAGACCTCATGTGTAAGCGATGACATCATGTGCAAGCGAAGACCTCATGTGTAAGCGATGACCTCATGTGTAAGCGATGACATCATGTGCAAGCGAAGACCTCATGTGTAAGCGATGACATCATGTGTAAGCGATGACCTCAAGTGTAAGCAATGACATCATGTGCAAGCGAAGACCTCATGTGTAAGCGATGACATCATGTGTAAGCGATGACATCATGTGCAAGCGATGACATCATGTGCAAGCGAAGACCTCATGTGTAAGCGATGACATCATGTGCAAGCGATGACATCATGTGCAAGCGATGACATCATGTGCAAGCGATGACCTCATGTGTAAGCTATGACCTCATGTGTAAGCGATGACCTCATGTGTAAGCTATGACCTCATGTGTAAGCGATGACCTCAAGTATAAGCGATGACCTCATGTGTAAGCGATGACCTCAAGTATAAGCGATGACCTCATGTGTAAGCGATGACCTCAAGTATAAGCGATGACCTCAAGTGTAAGCGATGACATCACTGATCATCATGTGCAGAGATATGATATCATATATACAATAAAATCATGTCCCTTGTGTTCTATACATTGTCCTTGTATCCGGGGCTTTATATCCGGGCTTTTTGCTTCCGTTGTCTGGGAGCGGAGAGATAAGGAGTCGTGGATTCTTCTTCATGAATATTTGATGATAGGCGCTGGGGTCGGAGCTGGAAGCAGCCGCAGTCTGTGTCAGGGTCGACGGCGCTGGATTGTAACAACCAACACTAAAAAGCGAATACGGAAACATTGTGACCACACAGCGTAATAATACAACAGTATTCATATTGCAAAGTGTCACTTTCCACAGGACATGACTATATGATAACCTCAAGGCCAAGTTCAGATGCAGCAGATTTGCAAATGGTCATTCCAAGACCCCCATAGGGGCATATGGGGTAGTTGCAGATTTGCAGCACAGTCATGATTGGACGAATCCACGCTCCATGTGTGTCACATTATATGGTCACAAAAGTGATATTCACTTCGAAAGCGCCATGGAATAACTGTCACTATAATAATAATAATAATAATAATAATAATTAATAAATAATAATATTTGTGTAAATATTTTATTATATCTTTTCATGGTACAACACTGCAGATCTGACCCTGTGATACAATGTGCAGTGTCAGTGTGCAGCTTGTATACAATGTGCAGTGTCAGTGTGCAGCTTGTATACACTGTATAGTGTCAGTGTGCAGCTTCTATACAATGTACAGTGTCAGTGTGCAGCTTGTATAACAGTGTACAGTATCAGTGTGCAGCTTTTATACAATGTACGGTGTCAGTGTGCAGCTTATATACATTGTACAGTGTTAGTATGCAGCTTCTATACAATGTGCAGTGTCAGTGTGCAGCTTGTATACAATGTGCAGTTTCAGTGTGCAGCTTGTATAACAGGATAAATGTGGTATCCTCTAAATAACTCTGCACACAGCCATTAATGTGTAAACCGCTGGCAACAAAAGTGAGTACACCCCTAAGTGAAAATAGCCAAATTGTGCTTAAAGTGTTAATATTTTGTGCAGCCACCATTATTTTCCAGCACTGCCTTAACTCTCTTGGGCCTGAAGGTCACTAGAGCTTCGCAGGAGCCGCTGGATCCTCTTCCATCCTCCATGATGACATCACAGAGTTGGTGGATGTTACAGACCTTCTGTGTGAGGTGGCCCCCATATGCTCCATAGGGTTTAGGTCTGGGGAAGCTCGGCCGGTCCAGCACCTTTAACCTCAGTTTCTTTAGTGATGCTGGTGGTCTTGGAGGTGTTTGAAGTCGTTATGTTGGAATATTAAGGGAGGGGATTGTGCTCTGCTTCAGTATGTCACGGGTCATGTTGGCATTCATGGTTCCCTCAATGAACTGTACCCCTACAGCTGGCAGCACTCATGCAGCCCCAAACCAGGACACTGCCACCACCATGCCTGACTGTAGGCAGGATACACTTGTCTTTGTTCTCCTCACCAAATTGCCACCACACACGCCTGACACCATCTGAACCAAATAAGTTTATCTTGGGCTCATCAGACCACAGGACGGTTCCAGTAATCTACAAGTGCTTCTCAATAAATTAAAATACCATCAAAAAGTTAATTTATTTCAGTAATTCAATAGAGGGATCTCTTCCTATATATTATATAGAGTCATTACACAGAGGGATCTCTTCCTATATATTATATAGAGTCATTACACACAGAGGGATCTCTTCCTATATATTATATAGAGTCATTACACACAGAGGGATCTATTCCAATATATTATATAGAGTCATTACACACAGAGGGATGTCTTCCTATATATTATATAGAGTCATTACACAGAGGGATCTCTTCCTATATATTATATAGAGTCATTACACACAGAGGGATCTCTTCCTATATATTATATAGAGTCATTACACACAGAGGGATCTATTCCAATATATTATATAGAGTCATTACACACAGAGGGATGTCTTCCTATATATTATATAGAGTCATTACACACAGAGGGATCTAGTCCTATATATTATATAGAGTCATTACACACAGAGGGATCTCTTCCTATATATTATATAGAGTCATTACACACAGAGGGATCTATTCCAATATATTATATAAAGTCATTACACACAGAGGGATGTCTTCCTATATATTATATAGAGTCATTACACACAGAGGGATCTAGTCCTATATATTATATAGAGTCATTACACACAGAGGGATTTATTCCTATATATTATATAGTCATTACACACAAAGGGATCTATTTCTATATATTATATAGAGTCATTACACACAGAGAGATCTATTCCAATATATTATATAGAGTCATTACACACAGAGGGATGTCTTCCTATATATTATATAGAGTCATTACACACAGAGGGATCTAGTCCTATATATTATATAGAGTCATTACACACAGAAGGATCTATTCCTATATATTATATAGTCATTACACACAGAGGGATCAATTCCTATATATTATATAGAGTCATTACACACAGAGAGATCTATTCCTATATATTATATAGAGTTATTACACATAGAGAGATCTATTCCTATATATTATATAGAGTCATTACACACAGAGGGATCTATTCCTATATATTATATAGAGTCATTACATACAGAGAGATCTATTCCTATATATTATATAGAGTCATTACACACAGAGAGATCTATTCCTATATATTATATAGAGTCATTACACACAGAGGGATCTATTCCTATATATTATATAGAGTGATTACACACAGAGGGATCTATTCCTATATATTATATAGAGTCATTACATACAGAGGGATCTATTTCAAGTGTTTATTTCTGTTAATGTTGATGATTAGGGACTATGTCTGGTGTTGCTAATATCTGCGTCAGTAGATGAGTGGTGCTGTGACGTCACTGCCGCTGCTCGGCTCCTGATGATGCTGATGTTATCAGTGCCTCTAAATGAGTTGTCTGGGAGTTTTTTAAGGGCAAGAATTCTTGTAACATATAAATATAAAATGCTGTAATGCTGGCCATGTGACGGACCCCACTCCTGCAGTAGGGATGTTATGCGGCAGCTGACTGCAGTGATCCTCCCCGGGTCTTCTGCCACACCTTCATGGATTATATGCGGTAATGGAGCTTTGCCTCATTGCGGCAAGAGTCTGAGCTGCAATACGACAGACAGCCTGTGGACAGGTGTGGTGCTGTTTTGGAAAGAAGGTGTATGGGAAGCTTTAAGGGAATCTGTCACCAGACTTTTGCTACCTCATCTGAGGGCAACATGATGTAGGAACAGAGAGCCTGATTCCAGCGAGTCACTTACTAAGCTGTTTTCTGTCATTTTAATAAAATCACATTTTTTTTCTGCTGCAGATCCAGAAGTTTTCTGAATGCTGAGCTCTGTATAACCCTGCCCATATCTCTGATTAGCAGCTTTGTGTGTATGCTGTGCATAGGCAGAAACCTGTCAATCAGTGGTGTATAGAGTAGGAGGACTATGTGGCACAAGACAACTAGTCCTCTAGTGATAATCTCCCTCTGATAAAACAGTGATTTATAGTAAAACCACGGCAAGCAGCCCAATAAGTGATACATCGCTGAAATCAGGATCTCTGCCTCTACATGGTGCAAAAACATAACATATTCCTTTTAAAAGGTTTATCCAACATTAGAAAAAAAAATAGCTGTTTTCTGTAAACAAAAAACAAAACCTGACCATGGGTTGTCTGGTATTGCAACTCAGCCCCATTGAAGTAACTAGAGCTGAGCTGCAATACCATGCACAACCTATGGTCGGAGGGGGGGGGGGGGCTGTTTCTGAAAGCAGTAATTGTTTTTGAATCATGTTTTTTTTTGTCAGATGCCATTATCACGTATTTATTTGTGTTCTCTATCCAAAAGGCTTCAGCTAGGAGTTTAAATAGTGCGTGGTTCTGAATGAAACCTTTGAGAACAGCACAATGGCCATGAGAAAAGTGTTCCCTGTTTAAGTGATCGGTGGGCGTCCGAGAGGCCGGACACTACCCAATGGCAGGGTGATTAGTGTGGTTTGGAATACCCCTTTAAGGCCTAATGTCGGGCGTGACTGTTTGATGGCCCCTGACACTGATATCATCGGCTTATTACTCATTCTGTGAGCACGTACCTAGGAACAGTCCATCACACCAGACAGCACATTGTTGCAGAAGAATGCATTAGTCACATCACTAATCAATGCGGCCATTGTCTTTAAAGTCACAGATGAAATAATTAAAAAAGTGAAAGTATTGCAGGGTATATATGTAATAAATAGCTGCTATTCATCCTGAGTCGGGCCGTGCAGGTGCTACCGTCTGCTGCGTCCTTCACTGGATTTATTTCTGTCGGTGACCTCATACCGGCCATTCTGTGAGGCTGAGCGCAACGGTGCTGTGCTGTGCAGTCACCACACTATATCCTAAGGTGCAGAACACATACAAGGCAGAATACATTATATAGACAGGATTCATATCCCACTAATATACATTTTTTTTTTTAGTATTTTTGTATTTTTTTTTCTTTTAAGTGCAAAAATAAAAAAAGTCTGAAAACCACAATAACGACCATTATGCATTATCTAAGAACTTGGGAAACAAAGTAGGAAAGGTTTCTACAAAGCCTTTACTTATACATATGGGGCTCCTTATTCTGCAGGTTAAAGTGTGTATGTGTATGTGTATATGTGTGTGTGTGTATATGTGTGTATGTGTGTGCATATGTGTGTGTGTGTGTATGTATATTTGTATGTGTGTATATGTATGTGTGTGTATATGTATGTGTGTGTATATGTGTGTGTGTGTGTATGTGTGTGTATGTATGTGTGTGTGTGTACGTGTGTGTATGTGTGTATATGTGTATATATGTGTGTGTGTGTATATATATGTGTGTGTTTATGTGTGTGTATGTGTATGTATATGTGTGTATTTGTGTGTATATGTGTATGTGTATGTATATGAGTGTGTGTGTGTATGTATATGTATATATGTGTGTGTGTGTATATGTGTATGTGTGTGTATATGTGTGTGTGTATATATATGTGTGTGTATATGTGTGTGTGTATATATATGTGTGTGTATGTGTATGTATATGTGTGTGTATGTATATGTGTGTGTTTGTGTATATGTGTGTATATGTGTGTATGTATGTGTGTGTGTATATGTGTGTATGTATATGTGTATGTGTTTGTTTGTGCCAAAATGCACATGAAAGTGCCCGAATAGGTGTGAAACATATGCACTGATTGAGTCGGAAATACTGGAATTTATGTTTGCGTGTATAGATTTGTAAACCAAACTCCCCAACTACTGAATTTGTAAATTAAATAAGCTAATGTACGTACAAACGTTCCCCATTCGATCATCAGAAAAAGCTCACTGACACAAACCCAGTTATCTCCTTTTGCATCCAGCACATAGGCTACTTTGAAGAACCTAGAATATAAGACATATTTTCAGTTGTTTCACACTTTTTCATTCCACATGCGTTAATTCATAGTCTTATGCCTTCAATATGAATCTACAATTTTCAGAGTCATGAAAATAAAGAAAACTGTTTGAATGAGAAGGTGTGTCCAAACTTTTGGTCTGTACTGTGTGTGTGTATGTATATGTATGTATATATATATATATATATATATATATATATATATATATATATATATATATATATAAAATATAAAATGGGATGAGTCTGTTTACCATGTCTAAACCATAGATAGAGAGGGGTGCGTTTAGAAAAGATAATTTGGGAGAATAATAAAAGAATAATTATTGTCTAATTGCAAAAAAAACCCCAGAAAAAAACATTTGCTCACGTGGCTGCTTGTATTGTGTGCTGCGCATGCGCGCCGTCACCCAGCCTGCTGCTGCGCGTTCCTAGTGATATTCGGGAAGCTCGGTTTCTACTACGCATGCGTTCCCCAAGCAGAACGTTCTGCGCATGCTCGTAGGAAAAGTTTTCACTGTCTTCCGCTGGTGGTGACGACTGGTAACTTTGCAGACGCAGAGGTCGTGTGAGGGCTGAGCCGGGGAGAAGCTTCCAGAAATAGGAGGGTCTCCCTGCGGACGAGCTGTAGCAGAGCCAGGTCCCTACCTGCCCTGTCATCAGCAGCTGTGAGGAGTGCTGCTTATATAATAGCAGCATGGCGGCCAGATGAACCCTTTCTGTGCTGAGAGAAATTGGGAGTTTGCAAGTTTTGTAAGAGGGCAGTGTCCCTGGCTGCAGTAAAGAAACCAAAAAGCAAAAGGTGCCTGACTCACCCTCCCCGGGTCTTGTGGCATGTCACATCGACAGCGCTGCAACCAATCAGTGAGCTCAGCAGCTCTGTCCGAAATGACGGCATGCGGCGCTAAGTTTACCAATTGGCTGCAGCGCTGTTGATGTGACATAAGTGCCGCAGACGATTGCATAGACTCTGCGCTGGACCTGGGAAGGATGACTAAAGCCACGCCACATCGTCAGTGCTGCGGATAATCGGTGAGCTCAGCGGCTCTGCCCAAAATGATGACACAAGGCGCTAAGCTCACTGATTGCCTGCAGCGCCGTTGATGTCAACACTGCAGAAGATTGCAGAGACTCGGCGCTGGACCTGGGAAGGGTGACTAAAGCCATGCCACATCAGCAGCACTGCGGACAATTGGTAAGATCAGCGGCTCTGCCCGAAATGATGACACGAGGCGCTAAGCTCACCAATTGGCTGCAGTGCCCTTGACGGGATGTCAGTGCTGCAGACGATTGTAGAGACTCGGCACTGGACCTGGGGAGGGTGACTAAAGCCAGTGGTTTTTTGTTTTTTTTTTTTTTTTAAACTGCAGCTGAAGGACAGTGTTTTTTTTTTCCCTGACCCCCTTTAAAATCTAAAAACTATATAAAACACAGGTAGAATATTATAATATTCCATACGGTGAACGCAGGAACATAAATGTGTTTTCTAATCACCTCGCCCTCCCCTCTCCCCCCAAAAAATCTGGAATAAAACAGATCCCAAAACTGTACTAATAAAAATTACTGCTCAACCCACTAACAAAAGGCCCAGAAAAGACCAAAAAAAAATAAAAAAAATATATATATTTAAAAAGTATTTTAAAAGGAAGAAGGAACACTAAAAGAGGGTTCCGCGGGGCTTCTGTCACCCGGAGCCGACCCTGGGGGGGCTGAGGGAGGTGCAGGACCCACGTTTCACAGGCTGTGCCATCTGAACCCTCCGTACCCCTGTGGGCATTGTGTTGGCTCAGTGGGTAATGCTTCTCTGTGGGATATGTTGGCGTTCATTCAAAGTAGTCTTGATGGTTAGAATGTCCCCGGCTGTCAACAGCTTTTATGCAACCGGCAGCATTTTTGTGTTCACTTAAAAAGTGTTACAAAATATCTGAAAAAATTGTAGGTCGCCCGGACAGACCTGTCCGCTTAGTGCAAAAGGTGCTCTACCGGCAGAACCACATTTACGTGGCCTCATATATGGCCGGCAAAGTGCAGTCACACGTAGAATACATCAGTAACACACCCTTCATTTTCACTTATTTTATGTTTTTTTTCTCGGTTCAATGAATTTTTTAATTTTCTGGAAACAGCGCCATTCTTGCTCCTAGGTCATGACTAGTATTACAGGAATAAAGCTAAATTGCAATACCAGATGCAGCTTGTATACACGGGTGTTGCTCTTTACGGATAAGGTCCCCTTCTCACATCCGTGTCTGTGGGTTGTCCGTTTTCACACGTGCCTGAGATACGGACCCACGTACACTTATTTAAAATCAATGGGTCTGGGCACACATCCGTGTTTTGATGAGGATCGTGTGGAGCACGTGTGTCCGTGTCCATGTGACGACATGTCCATTTTCTGTGGGCAGCATGGGTGTCACACGGACCGCACACTGATGTGATCCGTGTGACATGTACCGGAAAAAACACAATGACATAAAAATAAAGAATTTTTATACTCACCTGTCTCCGGCGCTGCTGTTCCTTCCGGGCCTTCTCATTATGCTCATGAATATTCACTGCACTCACAGTGGACCCGGAAGTAACAGCAGGGCCGGAGACAGGTAAGTATACAAGTTAATGTCCATGTGCTATCCGGCTGTCACATGCATAGCACAGGGACCGCACACGGAACACGCATGCACCGTCACCAAGGACGTGTGGAGGAGGCCTAAAACATATATGTGTGTGTGCTTATTTATATATATATATATATATATATATATATATATAATATAAAATATGCGCACACACACAAATATATATATATATATATATATATATATATATATATATATATATATATACACACACACATACACACACATACACAGTGTATATACTTGTGTGTGTGTATATGTATATATACACACACACACACACTGTGTATATATGTGTGTGCATATATATACATATATACACACACTGTATATGTGTGTGTATGTGTGATTATTTATATATATATATACACATACACACACTGTGTATATTTGTGTGTGTATATATATATATATAATTATAATTATATAATTGTGTGTAGCTAGATATATACACACCGTGTATATGTGTGTGTGTATATGTATATATATATATATATATATATATATATATATATATATTCTTTAACCCTTTGAGTGAAGCAACAATCGTAGAACAGGTAATTATGCAAACACTGGACCAACCAAACTTGTATCTTACTAGTGTAGTCAATTGAAGCGGGTCTGTAAGACGTACGAGACTATCTCCGTTTTTGGAAGACTTTTTCTTTACTTGGAGAGTTTTTGTAGAATTTTTTGCAAATTTTTTTTTGGCAGCCTTTGATTGGAGAGCGCCTAGCTTGGAGTGGATTCCATCGGGATCTGCTACAAAGAAATAACATGCACTCCCCCACAAAAAAAACACCACAAAAAAACCTTTTGGGGGGGTTAACAACAGTGGCTTTCCAATAAAATAAAATGGACAAGTTTTGAAAGCAGATTTTCAGGATTGTGATCCAATAATAAACACCCCCCCCCCCCCCTCCGAGAAGCCAGAGAACAGCCGTTTTTGGGTTCCCGTGTTGGGGTCTGATATGGGGCTGAGTCCTGTAAGGTCCCATCGGCTGCGCTCGCACTGCACAGCCCCATAAGCTGCTCTGTGACCCTTACACATAGTGACCAAACCTAAAGTTATTCATTGACTCGGAGTTTATCCTGTTGGTTTCGATGCCCTTTATACACGAGTCAGTGGTTCTCTATGGGTCCGAGTCCTGATCCGGCTCCGCCGCTCTTTGCCACATTTCTTTATTTGGATAAAACTTTTCTTCTTACGTTAAATCCTTGAACTATTCAACAAAAACATTCCTCTCCGGGGATTTGTGTCCCTCCGGTTGTTTGGGATCTTTTCATGATTGAACTCTAGCCACGGAGAAAATGTTGACTAAAAGGGCGGCCGGCGACTGGTGGGTGATAATTGCTGGAGTGCATGCAAATAATAGATTTTGTATATATATTTTGCTAGAAAAAAAAATAATTCTGGCCTGTTGGAACAGATGTTCTATATCCATGTAGATTGCAGCCTGTCAGTCATTAAAGGGCCAGTAGACCTAAAGTCTGCCGGATATGAAGGGCAGCTTGTATCTGGATGTTCTCAGAAGATTTCTGACCCTTTACCCACTAAAAAAAATTAACAGTAAACTATATGGCAAGGCCGACCGATCGAGAGCCTTTATATTCATAATATCTACCCCTCGGGGTAAATAAGGCGTGGTGCTCCTCTGTATGGGCTTTTGTGTTGATTCCATAATGTAAACGTTGACTTTTTTTTTGCATTTTCTTCTGTTATTTTTAACAGTTCAAACAAAGTGGATGTGGTTTAATGAAAACTTATGCTCCCTTTGCATTGGCATAAGTTGAACGCTGTGGAATTCTGCATTTTTGGTGCATTTTAGGCTAGTTTAACACTTGCGTTGGGCTAAATCCGCTGGGTCCGTTGCTGCGTCGTTTTGACGCATCCGTTATTTTTGTGGTGTCAACGGATGCAACGGATCCGTTATTTCACAGGAATCCGTTAGCTGATTCCTGTGACATAACGGACCGTTGCATCCGTTTGGCGTCCGTTAGGCGTCCGTCTAACGGAATGCGTTGGCTCTGGTTGTTTTTGTTTTTTTTTATTTTTTTCATTCTGGGCATGCTCAGTAGAAATTAGCGGAATCCAGCAGCGGATTCCATTGTTAAGCACTTGGCAACAGAATCCGCTACCATAGGGAAACATTAAAAGTTTTAACGGAAGTAATGGAATCCGCTGGTCGGCGTCATTTTGACGCAAGCATTTAACGTTACATTCAGCGTTGCTTCTGCTCGGCGGAAGCAATGGAGCGTCAGCCAACGGAAGCAACGGAGCGTCGGCCAATGGAAGCAACGGAACGTCGGACAACGGACGCAACTCAGGTACTTTTGGCACAATCTGTTATCCATACAAGTCTATGGGAAACAGCGGAATCCGTTAACGGATTCCGCTGTTTCCCAAGACAGCGGATTGCGCCAAAAAAAAACCCAACGCAAGTGTGAAAGTACCCTTAAAGAAATGCATGCAAAAAAAGCACAATGAACGAGCGCAGAAGCGTAAAAAATCGCTGATCTGTGTCACGTCGTTCATTTCCATAATGTCACTACATCAGGAGATACGATGTTGTTTGCCGCTCCTGCGGCATCACACATCGTTGTGTATAAACCCGCAGGAACGACAAACATCTCCTTACCTGCCTCCACCGGAAAAGGAGGAAGGAAGGAGGTGGGCGGGATGTTACGTCCCGCTCATCTCTGCCCCTCCGCTTCTATTGGACGGCTGATTAGTGGCGTCGCTGTGATGCCAAACGCACCTCCGCCTTGAAGGAGGGATTGTTCGGCAGTCACAGCGACGTCGCCGACTAGGTATGTGCGTGTGACGCTGCCGTAGCGATTGTTTGCTACGGCAGCAATCACAAGATATCGTATATGTACGATGGGGGCGGGTGCTATCGCGCTGGACATCGCTAGCAAATGCTAGCGATGTCGCAACGTGTAAAGTACCCCTTACTCGAGCGCCATATGCATTTTGCAAAACTAATCACTGGGGGGCCTACAGGCCATTAAATTTAGGAGATGCAGCTTTGATTATCTGGGCACACTGCAGCTTTGATTATCTGGGCACACTGCAGCTTTGATTATCTGGGCACACTGCAGCTTTGATTATCTGGGCACACTGCAGCTTTGATTATCTGGGCACACTGCAGCTTTGATTATCTGGGCACACTGCAGCTTTGATTATCTGGGCACACTGCAGCTTTGATTATCTGGGCACACTGCAGCTTTGATTATCTGGGTACACTGCAGCTTTGATTATCTGGGCACGCTGCAGCTTTGATTATCTGGGCACCCTGCAGCTTTGATTATCTGGGCACCCTGCAGCTTTGATTATCTGGGCACCCTGCAGCTTTGATTATCTGGGCACCCTGCAGCTTTGATTATCTGGGCACCCTGCAGCTTTGATTATCTGGGCACGCTGCAGCTTTGATTATCTGGGCACGCTGCAGCTTTGATTATCTGGGCACACTGCAGCTTTGATTATCTGGGTACGCTGCAGCTTTGATTATCTGGGTATACTGCAGCTTTGATTATCTGGGCACGCTGCAGCTTTGATTATCTGGGTACACTGCAGCTTTGATTATCTGGGTACGCTGCAGCTTTGATTATCTGGGCACGCTGCAGCTTTGATTATCTAGGCACACTGCAGCTTTGATTATCTGGGTACGCTGCAGCTTTGATTATCTGGGTATACTGCAGCTTTGATTATCTGGGCACGCTGCAGCTTTGATTATCTGGGTACACTGCAGCTTTGATTATCTGGGTACGCTGCAGCTTTGATTATCTGGGTACGCTGCAGCTTTGATTATCTGGGCACGCTGCAGCTTTGATTATCTGGGCACGCTGCAGCTTTGATTATCTGGGCACCCTGCAGCTTTGATTATCTGGGCACCCTGCAGCTTTGATTATCTGGGCACACTGCTACTCTCCGCTATGGACTTTTTGCACTATTTGTGAATGAATTTCGGTGCAATGTGTCAGCCCAGCCTTAAAGTAGCCATGAGAAATGGCTTTGGCTTGGAGCAGATAATGCACAGCACTAAATATGAGTTTGCTCTACTAAAATGCTCTAGTGTAGCCTGGGCTTTACGAGGGAAAAGCCAGCGCAGACTTATTTAGGACCCGGTGTCTGGTATAAGACCCCCTTTTACACGCAGCTGTGTAAGCCAAAGGTTCTGCAGAGTCATCCTTAAATAGAAAGGAATGCAGGCATGCTGCAATGTGTGTGTGTCGCTGTTGACGTGGCCAGGCCTTTCCTTTGTACATTCATATAGACGATTCGGGCTAAAAGAGGATTTTAATGATCCCGTTGCTGCTCAGTATTCATCGTGGAGCATCTGCAGCTGTAATCCACACATCACATCCATGGGAAATGCTTTACATACATTGGCAACCCTGTCCCCATTGGGGCTCACAATCTAAATTCCCTATCAGTATGTTTTTGGAGTGTGGGAGGAAACCCACGCAAACACGGGGAGAACATACAAACTCCTTGCAGATGTTATCCTTAGTGGGACTAGAACCCAGGACCCTAGCGCTGCAAGACTACACTGCTAACCACTGAGCCACCATGCCGCCCATATGCCAATATATTAATATTTGATTAGGTTTCCTCTATGGGGTCGCAGGATACATTGTAGCACAATGCTGGTATCTGCATGCAGAGTTGTTACATGTCATATACCGGCCTTTGTGTCATTCACAGTAGGATTGAGGTTACAAGAGAAATGTGTTCTGGAAGGAATGTATGAAGCTCTGGCCTGCGGTAGGTGCCTTACCAGTGACCCTCCTCCTGTAATTCCACAATGACCTCATAGTCTTGTGACAGAAACACTGAAGATCAGGAAGAGAGGAAACACTCAGCAAATCTCTGCTGTAGGTGAGAGCGCCTCCCGGTGGTCAGCGTGTGTACTACAGCGAATAATAACGGATGGTTACAGAAGCCTTGGATACATTTCACATGAAACAAATGATTACTGGTTACTTTTAATAAAGTTGACTCTTAAGTTTGTCTCTAATCTTTCTTCTCTTTTTCCAGATTGATCCAAGTTTCTGATTTTTCTCTTGTGGGAGTCTCTCTCCCAGGAATACAGGCTGGATGTGAGGTCTGTGTGTATCCAGGGTACAGCTGTCTATTAATGATGAGCAGGCACTACCATGCTCGGGTGCTCGGTACTGGTAACTAGTGATGAGCGGGCACTACCATGCTCGGGTGCTCAGTACTGGTAACTAGTGATGAGCGGGCACTACCATGCTCGGGTGCTCAGTACTCGTAACTAGTGATGAGCGGGCACTACCATGCTCGGGTGCTCAGTACTGGTAACTAGTGATGAGCGGGCACTACCATGCCCAGGTGCTCAGTACTCGTAACTAGTGATGAGCGGGCACTACCATGCTCGGGTGCTCGGTACTGGTAACTAGTGATGAGCGGGCACTACCATGCTCGGGTGCTCAGTACTGGTAACTAGTGATGAGCGGGCACTACCATCCTCGGGTGCTCGGTACTGGTAACTAGTGATGAGCGGGCACTACAATGCTCGGGTGCTCAGCACTCGTAACTAGTGATGAGCGGGCACTACCATGCTCGGGTGCTCAGTACTGGTAACTAGTGATGAGCGGGCACTACCATGCTCAGGTGCTCGGTACTGGTAACTAGTGATGAGCGGGCACTACCATGCTCGGGTGCTTGGTACTGGTAACCAGTGATGAGCGGGCACTACCATGCTCAGGTGCTCAGTACACGTAACTAGTGATGAGCGGGCACTACCATGCTCGGGTGCTCAGTACTCGTAACTAGTGATGAGCGGGCACTACCATGCTCGGGTGCTTGGTACTGGTAACCAGTGATGAGCGGGCACTACCATGCTCAGTACTCGTAACTAGTGATGAGCGGGCACTACCATGCTCAGGTGCTCAGTACTCGTAACTAGTGATGAGCGGGCACTACCATGCTCGGGTGCTCAGTACTCGTAACTAGTGATGAGCGGGCACTACCATGCTCGGGTGCTCAGTACTGGTAACTAGTGATGAGCGGGCACTACCATGCTCGGGTGCTCAGTACTGGTAACTAGTGATGAGCGGGCACTACCATGCTCGGGTGCTCAGTACTGGTAACTAGTAATGAGTGAGCACTTTCATGCTCGGGTGCTTGGTACTGGTAACTAGTGATGAGCGGGTACTACCATGCTCGGGTGCTCTGTACTGGTAACTAGTGATGAGTGGGCACTACCATGCTCAGGTGCTTAGTACTCGTAACTAGTGATGAGCGGGCACTACCATGCTCGGGTGCTTGGTACTGGTAACTAGTGATGAGCGGGCACTACCATGCTCAGGTGCTCAGTACTGGTAACTAGTGATGAGCGGGCACTACCATGCTCCGGTGCTCTGTACTTGTAACTAGTGATGAGCGAGCACTACCATGCTCAGGTGCTCAGTACTGGTAACTAGTGATGAGCGGGCACTACCATGCTCGGGTGCTCAATACTTGTAACTAGTGATGAGCGGACACTACCATGCTCGGGTGCTCAGTACTCGTAACTAGTGATGAGCGGGCACTACCATGCTCGGGTGCCCAGTACTCGTAACTAGTGATGAGCGGGCACTACCATGCTCCGGTGCTCAGTACTGGTGACTAGTGATGAGCGAGCACTACCATGCTCGGGTGCTCAGTACTGGTGACTAGTGATGAGCGAGCACTACCATGCTCGGGTGCTCAGTACTGGTAACTAGTGAGGAGCGGGCACTACCATGCTCGGGTGCTCAGTACTCGTAACTAGTGATGAGCGGGCACTACAATGCTCGGGTGCCCAGTACTCGTAACTAGTGATGAGTGGGCACTACCATGCTCCGGTGCTCTGTACTCGTAACTAGTGATGAGTGGGCACTACCATGCTCAGGTGCTCAGTACTTGTAACTAGTGATGAGCGAGCACTACCATGCTCAGGTGCTCAGTACTGGTAACTAGTGATGAGCGGGCACTACCATGCTCAGGTGCTCAGTACTGGTAACTAGTGATGAGCGGGCACTACCATGCTCCGGTGCTCTGTACTTGTAACTAGTGATGAGCGAGCACTACCATGCTCAGGTGCTCAGTACTGGTAACTAGTGATGAGCGGGCACTACCATGCTCAGGTGCTCAGTACTGGTAACTAGTGATGAGCGAGCACTACCATGCTCCGGTGCTCTGTACTTGTAACTAGTGATGAGCGAGCACTACCATGCTCAGGTGCTCAGTACTGGTAACTAGTGATGAGCGAGCACTACCATGCTCCGGTGCTCTGTACTTGTAACTAGTGATGAGCGAGCACTACCATGCTCAGGTGCTCAGTACTGGTAACTAGTGATGAGCGGGCACTACCATGCTCGGGTGCTCAGTATTCGTAACTAGTGATGAGCGAGCACTACCATGCTCGGGTGCTTAGTACTCATAACTAGTGATGAGCGGGCACTACCATGCTCGGGTGCTCAGTACTGGTAAGTAGTGATGAGCGGGCACTACCATGCTCGGGTGCTCAGTACTGGTAACTAGTGATGAGCGGGCACTACCATGCTCAGGTGCTCAGTACTGGTAACTAGTGATGAGCGAGCACTACCATGCTCCGGTGCTCTGTACTTGTAACTAGTGATGAGCGAGCACTACCATGCTCAGGTGCTCAGTACTGGTAACTAGTGATGAGCGAGCACTACCATGCTCCGGTGCTCTGTACTTGTAACTAGTGATGAGCGAGCACTACCATGCTCAGGTGCTCAGTACTGGTAACTAGTGATGAGCGGGCACTACCATGCTCGGGTGCTCAGTATTCGTAACTAGTGATGAGCGAGCACTACCATGCTCGGGTGCTTAGTACTCATAACTAGTGATGAGCGGGCACTACCATGCTCGGGTGCTCAGTACTGGTAAGTAGTGATGAGCGGGCACTACCATGCTCGGGTGCTCAGTACTCGTAACTAGTGATGAGCGGGCACTACCATGCTCCGGTGCTCAGTACTCATAACTAGTGATGAGCGGGCACTACCATGCTCAGGTGCTCAGTACTGGTAACTAGTGATGAGCGGGCACTACCATGCTCAGGTGCTCAGTACTGGTAACTAGTGATGAGCGGGCACTACCATGCTCAGGTGCTCAGTACTGGTAACTAGTGATGAGCGAGCACTACCATGCTCCGGTGCTCTGTACTTGTAACTAGTGATGAGCGAGCACTACCATGCTCAGGTGCTCAGTACTGGTAACTAGTGATGAGCGGGCACTACCATGCTCGGGTGCTCAGTACTCGTAACTAGTGATGAGCGGGCACTACCATGCTCCGGTGCTCAGTACTCATAACTAGTGATGAGCGGGCACTACCATGCTCGGGTGCTCAGTACTGGTAACTAGTGATGAGCGGGCACTACCATGCTCGGGTGCTCAGTACTCGTAACTAGTGATGAGCGGGCACTACCATGCTCCGGTGCTCAGTACTCATAACTAGTGATGAGCGGGCACTACCATGCTCAGGTGCTCTGTACTTGTAACTAGTGATGAGCGAGCACTACCATGCTCAGGTGCTCAGTACTGGTAACTAGTGATGAGCGGGCACTACCATGCTCAGGTGCTCAGTACTGGTAACTAGTGATGAGCGAGCACTACCATGCTCCGGTGCTCTGTACTTGTAACTAGTGATGAGCGAGCACTACCATGCTCAGGTGCTCAGTACTGGTAACTAGTGATGAGCGGGCACTACCATGCTCGGGTGCTCAGTACTGGTAACTAGTGATGAGCGGGCACTACCATGCTCGGGTGCTCAGTACTCGTAACTAGTGATGAGCGGGCACTACCATGCTCCGGTGCTCAGTACTCATAACTAGTGATGAGCGGGCACTACCATGCTCGGGTGCTCAGTACTGGTAAGTAGTGATGAGCGGGCACTACCATGCTCGGGTGCTCAGTACTCGTAACTAGTGATGAGCGGGCACTACCATGCTCCGGTGCTCAGTACTCATAACTAGTGATGAGCGGGCACTACCATGCTCGGGTGCTCAGTACTGGTAAGTAGTGATGAGCGGGCACTACCATGCTTGGGTGCTCAGTACTCGTAACTAGTGATGAGCGGGCACTACCATGCTCGGGTGCTCAGTACTCGTAACTAGTGATGAGCGGGCACTACCATGCTCGGGTGCTCAGTACATGTAACTAGTGATGAGCGGGCTCTACCATGCTCGGGTGCTCAGTACACGTAACTAGTGATGAGCGGGCACTACCATGCTCGGGTGCTCAGTACTGGTAACTAGTGATGAGCGGGCACTACCATGCTCGGGTGCTCAGTACTCGTAACTAGTGATGAGCGGGCACTACCATGCTCAGGTGCTCAGTACTCGTAACTAGTGATGAGCGGGCACTACCATGCTCGGGTGCTCAGTACTTGTAACTAGTGATGAGCGGGCACTACCATGCTCGGGTGCTCAGTACTCGTAACTAGTGATGTGCGGGCACTACCATGCTCGGATGCTCAGTACTCGTAACTAGTGATGAGCGGGCACTACCATGCTCAGGTGCTCAGTACTTGTAACTAGTGATGAGCGGGCACTACCATGCTCAGGTGCTCAGTACTCGTAACTAGTGATGAGCGGGCACTACCATGCTCAGGTGCTCAGTACTTGTAACTAGTGGTGAGCGGGCACTACCATGCTCAGGTGCTCAGTACTCGTAACTAGTGATGAGCGGGCACTACCATGCTCGGGTGCTCTGTACTTGTAACTAGTGATGAGCGGGCACTACCATGCTCAGGTGCTCAGTACTCGTAACTAGTGATTCCATGGTGCAGCACGAGAGGAGTTCCATACAGTGAGTAACAATGGCAGACTGGTACAGAGGGGACAGGGCCCTGCCCTTGTGGGCTTATATTCTACAGGTTATAACAGAGTTTTCCTTGTAAACCTTTTGCATGGAGCGGATCTTGCAGGTTGTCGATCCTTTTTCCTCCGTAGATCTCCAGAGCTGCTGGGACGTTGCGTGTTTTAGGCCATCTGCAGTTCCATAGAGCAAAATGTCTTTGGAAATACAGGTGTGTGGGAGATAATCTCAGATTTGCTGAGGGTGATGGGACTGTAACATTGTGACGTAGTGGAAAAAACAGTAACTGGTTGGGTTTCTGCTGACTGTCGATCCGTCCTCACACTTCCTCGTTGCACTGTCCAGGTTGGGGGGGGGGGGGGGGATCGCTCCCGGGCAGAGCGTAGCACCACATTCTTCTCAGCCTGCCGCTTTGCCTTCCGGCTGTACTGCCTCAACCCGAGGTGCAGGTTTCTCAGGAAGACTGATTGGGGCAGAAATCTGCAGCCACAGTCGCATCTTGTAAAGTGCGTGGCCAGGATATGTCAACCTGCCGTCCTGAAATCAAGTGCCTGCGGCGTTAGTTCATCAGTGTGGCCCCAGAACATTGGCACCTATTATGCCGGAGAACTGCGGCCCGCTCTCTTAAAGAGGACCTGTCACTTCTGTAATATTTACCTGGTGTAAAAGCTGCTATTCTCCTCAATCTGGTGTTTCTCTTTTGTTCCTGTGCATCTCCATTCTTGAGATATGGCCTCCGCTTTCCTTTGTATAAGGTCTCTTTTACACGCTTTGCAACATCCGTGGTGAAGATGCGCATGTGTGCTATCCGTGTGACATTCACTAACAGTGTGAGTTGTATACTTAACTGTCACTACTGTTGCTTTCAGGTCCGCGAGGAGTGCAGTGAATATGCATGAGCATAATGAGCGGGCCCGGAAGCAACAGCAGTGTTTTATTTGACGTGTTTTTTTCCCAGTGCCTGTTACACTGATCACATCAGTGTG
This sequence comes from Anomaloglossus baeobatrachus, assembly GCF_048569485.1. Lineage (NCBI taxonomy): Eukaryota > Metazoa > Chordata > Amphibia > Anura > Aromobatidae > Anomaloglossus > Anomaloglossus baeobatrachus. The sequence goes on along the minus strand of NC_134360.1, from coordinate 34,404,126 downwards.
CGGTCTATGTGACACCCCTGATGCTGGCAGAAAACGGACGTTTCGCCGTGTGGAGCACACGGACACATATATGCTCCATACAGACCATGTGGTGGCAAGACCATTTATTTTAATGGGTCTACGTGTCTCCACTATGTATAAAATTGATATCACATTTACCAGAGACACGCATGTGTGAAGGAGGACTAAATCTAGGCTCTATAGACAAGTGGGCGTGGTCCTCAAGATGCTACCCACAGAAAAGTTGGGGACTACACCTACTTGGCTAACAGGACTAGACTTACAGAGATGATCATATCTCAGGAACGGAGAGGCGCAGGAACAAAATAAAAATGACCCTGGATTCAGGAGAACGGCAGCATTTACACCAGATAAAATCTAATTTATGACAAGCGCAAGGTCCTAATGACCTGGTGTAGATTTCTAGGCAACAGGGTGGGCTTTCAGGCAAAATTCATAAGTGGTCTTGATATCATAGTCAGTTGCAGAAATAATTAGAAAAACCAATGAGATAGATTCCTATTTACTCAAAAGGACAGAATTTACAAGATATCACTTAATTGTAATTGATCTTTATAATGAATGGACGAAGATATACCAGGAGAGGATCAAGTATAATACAGCTATTGGTACAGCCGGACTACAAACCTATACGTGCCCCCCAATCTGCACATGTCAGGACCCCACATGGTTGTAGCGCTCAGTTGTATCGTGTCTTAGGTGTTATCACTGGCAGTTAACACCAAGGTAAGTGCGGATTTTAGGTCATAGACTTAAAAAAACTGTATTAAATTATATATATATATATATATATACACACACTAGCTGCACTGCCCGGCTTAATAACTGCTGTTAACAAAATAGAATGTATTAACAATAATGTATTCTGCACACAAAAACCACAAAACAAATAGATAGAAATGTAATTATGTCTGTCTCCCCCTCTGTATATATCTGTTTCCCTCTGTCTCTTTACCTGTCTGTTTCTCTGTCTGTCTCTTTACCTGTCTCTCTCTTTCCCTGTCAGTCTGTCTCTTTGTCTGTGTCTGTCTTAGGCTATGTGCGCACTGGAAAATGGAATTTTTTCAAGAAAATTCCGCAGGCACTGAAAGATTACCGCACCCGCGGTAAATAACCGCGGCAAACCGCACCCAAAAACCGCATGCGGTTTGCTGCGGTATTATCGTGGTATTGCCGCGTGCGGGTTGGTACATGTGCTTTATTGCATTCAATGCAATAAAGCACATTGGGAATAAAAAAAAAAAATCATTTCCTTCTTAGATAGTAGATAGATAGATAAAGAGACAGAAGAATAGATAGAGGGATAGACAGATAGAGGACAGATCGCTGCATTTCCCACGGTCAACAGTGAGTTCACATTACCGGCCGTGGGAAATGACCGGCAATTACCTCTGCTGTCTCGCTGCATTCATTCAGCGCTGTGTCAGTCGCGGCTGGATGTAAGCAGCACTGGACCTGTGGATTATGTCGGACCTATGTTTCGGGAGGGGTTAATAAAAGGGTGAACGAGGCTTGTTTGTGTTTTATTTAAAATAAAGGATTTTTCTGTGTGTTTTTTCACTTTACTTATGGGTTGATCATGTCAGCTGTCTCATAGATGCTGCCATGATCAAGCCTGGAGTTAGTGGCGGTGATCCGCCACCATTAACTCCTTGTATTACCCTGACTGCCACTGCTACACGGCGGCAGGAAGAGCCGGGGACACTCCGGTACTGCCGCATAATGCATGCAACAGTGCCGGGGCAGCTGCGGCTGATATTCTCGGCTGCGGGAGGGGGAGTGAGACATTAACCCTGCCCCTCGCCCTCCCCAGCCTGAGAATATCAGGCCGCCGCTGTGTGCTTACCTCGGCTGGACGGTAAATATACAGCGGAGCCCACGTGTTTTGTTTTCTATATTTCCGTTTGCTTTCTATGTGTATTCTATGTGTCTGTGATGTGTGTGTTTACTCTCTGCTTTGCTTCCTCTTCCTGTAATGACATCACTTCCCTGCAAAACCACAGACAAGCGATGTACATTACCGGAGGTAAACCGCGAAATACCACAGGGAATACCGCAGGAAAACGCAGTGAACCGCACAGAATTTGCTGCCTGCGTTATTCCCTGCGGGATTTCACGATTACATGGCAGTCAATGGAGTGAAATCCCGCAGCGACGTGCGGAAAAGAATTGACATGCAATTGTTTTTGCTGCGGGATTCCCGCAGCAAAACATGCAGCTGTCAAATTCCGCCTAGTGCGCACAGGATTTTTTTTCTCCATAGGATTTGCTGGTGATTCACTGCAGAGATGTTATGAACATTTTCTGCAGCGAAACATGCAGCAAATCCGCAGCAAAATCTGGTAAGTGCGCACAGGGCCTTACCCTGTCTATGTCTGCCTCTTTCCCTGGCTGCATTGTGACACGCCAACATTCCATATAAGGGCGTGGCTGTGCATTCTTCTGAAGTTCTGGCTGCACTGTGGCTCCCAGGTCTTCGTTTTAATGGAGGCAGCGTTTTTGGTGAATAACTAAAGCGCAGGGTTAAAATTTCTCTTCAAAACATAGCCTATGACGCTCTCGGGGTCCAGAAGTGTGTGTGTGCAAAATTTTGTAGCTATAGCTGCGACAGTGCAGATGCCAATCACGGACACACACACCTTTTCAGGGTTCCCCAACTCCAGTCCTCGAGGGCCGCCAACAGTGCATGTTTTCAAGATTTCCTTAGCATTGCATGGGTGTTGGAATCATCAACTGTGCAGGTGATTAAATTATCACATTACTAAGGAAATCCTGCACTGTTGGCGGCCCTTGAGGACTGGAATTGGGGACCCATGTATTAGATATATATCTAGTTTGGATGAACATTGCTCCTATATAATGCACATAGAACTGCAGTAGGAGCTATATACAATGTGTGACCCCCTCTAGTGGCCGCTAAGAGTTTTACATGTAAGCATATGTTTAGGGTATGTGCGCACGTTGCTTTTTACCTGCTTTTTTGCTGCTTTTTCTTCTGCGCTGTTTAATGCCAAAATGGATGTGTTCTTCTATTCAAGCAAAGTCTATGGGAATTTGGGTTTCTTGTTCACACTATGTTGTTCAAAATGCTGCCTTTTTGTGGCAGAACTTTGGTCAAAAACTCAGCTTTTCAAAGAAGCAACATGTCAATTGTTTTTGCCATTTGGGTTTTGCACTGCAAAGCTGAGTTTTTGACCAAAGTTCTGCCACAAAAAGGCAGCATTTTGAACAACATAGTGTGAACAAGAAACCCAAATTCCCATAGACTTTGCTTGAATAGAAGAACACATCCATTTTGGCATTAAACAGCGCAGAAGAAAAAGCAGCAAAAAAGCAGGTAAAAAGCAACGTGCGCACATACCCTTACACAGTTCTTTTATTCTTAAAAATTACAGAAAGAAGGGAATTTTGTTTACTTACCGTAAATTCCTTTTCTTCTAGCTCCAATTGGGAGACCCAGACAATTGGGTGTATAGCTACTGCCTCCGGAGGCCGCACAAAGTACTACACTTAAAAGTGTAAGGCCCCTCCCCTTCTGGCTATACACCCCCCCGTGGGAGCACGGGTCCCTCAGTTTTAGTGCAAAAGCAAGAAGGAGGAAAGCCAATAACTGTTTCAAAAACAAATTCAATCCGATAAACAATATCGGAGAACGTAACTTGTCAACATGAACAACATGTGCACCCGAAAAACAAATACCCTAAGAAAAAACAGGGCGAGTGCTGGGTCTCCCAATTGGAGCTAGAAGAAAAGGAATTTACGGTAAGTAAACAAAATTCCCTTCTTCTTTTTCGCTCCTAATTGGGAGACCCAGACAATTGGGACGTCCAAAAGCAGTCCCTGGGTGGGTAAAAGAATACCTCGTGATCGGGCTGTCAGGCAGCCCTTTCTTACAGGTGGGCCACCGCCGCCTGCAGGACTTGTCTACCTAGGCTGGCATCCGCCGAAGCGTAGGTATGCACCTGATAATGCTTGGTAAAAGTGTGCAGACTCGACCAGGTAGCCGCCTGGCACACCTGCTGAGCCGTAGCCTGGTGCCGTAATGCCCAGGACGCACCCACGGCTCTGGTAGAATGGGCCTTCAGTCCAGAAGGAGTCGGAAGCCCCGCAGAACGGTAGGCGTGAAGAATTGGTTCCTTGATCCACCGCGCAAGGGTGGATTTGGAAGCTTGCGACCCTTTATGCTGACCAGCGACCAGGATAAAGAGTGCATCCGAACGGCGCAGAGGCGCCGTGCGGGAAATGTAGATCCTGAGTGCTCTCACCAGATCCAACAAATGCAAATCCTTTTCAAATTGGTGAACTGGATGTGGACACAAAGATGGTAAAGTGATATCCTGATTGAGATGAAAGGAAGATACCACCTTGGGAAGAAACTCTGGAATTGGACGCAGTACTACCTTGTCTTGGTGAAACACCAGGAAGGGAGATTTGCAAGATAACGCCGCCAGCTCTGACACTCTCCGAAGAGACGTGACCGCCACCAGAAAAGCCACTTTCTGTGAAAGCCGAGAAAAGGAAATCTCCTTCATAGGCTCGAAAGGTGGCTTCTGGAGAGCAATTAGAACCTTGTTCAGATCCCAGGGTTCCAATGGCCGCTTGTAAGGGGGAACGATATGACAAACCCCTTGCAGGAACGTGCGTACCTTAGGAAGTCGCGCCAGGCGCTTCTGAAAGAATACGGATAGCGCAGAGACTTGTGTAAGCCCAGCTGAAATAGCTTGGAGTGCCCATACGGCTGCGAAAGCTGGCGCCAACGACGCTCCAATAGCTTCATAGATGGATTTCAGCCAGAGCTCCATCTGCCTGTCAGTGGCATCTTTAAGTGCCGCTCCATCTTCTACTGCAACTAAAGATCTAGCTGCAAGCCTGGAGATTGGAGGGTCCACCTTGGGACACTGGGTCCAACCCTTGACCATGTCAGGGGGAAAAGGATAGCGTGTATCTTTAAGCCGTTTAGAAAACCGCTTCTCAGGATAAGCGTGGTGTTTCTGGATTGCATCTCTAAAGTCAGAGTGGTCCAGAAAAGTGCTTAATTTACGCTTGGGATATCTGAAATGGAATTTCTCCTGCTGTGAAGCTGCCTCCTCCGCAGGAGGAGCTGGTGGAGAAATATCTAACATCCTATTGATGGACGCTATAAGATCATTCACTATGGCGTCACCATCCGGTGTATCCAGATTGAGAGCGGTCCCAGGATCAGAATCTTGATCAGTTACATCTGCCTCATCACCCATAGATTCGTCCCGCTGGGATCCTGACCAGTGAGACGAAGTTGAGGGCCCCTCATAACGAGCCCGTTTAGGTTGTCTGGGACTGTTGTCCGAGTCAGAATCGTCACCCTGGGGTGCATGTGACACCCCCGGAGCTTGGAAGTGTTCCAGCTGAGGGGGACCAGGGAGCAATGATGCCACAGTGTCCATGGTCTGAGTTACTGGTCTAGACTGCAATGTTTCAAGAATCTTTGACATGGTCATAGACAATCTGTCAGCAAAAGCTGCAAACTCCGTTCCTGTCACCTGGACAGCATTCACAGGTGGTACACCCTGGGTCACGTCCAGCAGAGGCCCCGGCTGTGCAAGTTGCACAGGGGCCGAGCACTGCACACAATGGGGGTCAGTGGAACCTGCCGGTAGAGCAGCCCCACATGCGGTACAGGCAGCATATAATGTCTGTGCCTTGGCACCCTTGCGTTTTGCGGACGACATGCTGTTGCCTCCTTGTAATCTAGGAGGGTATATAGCCGAGAATCACCAGCGACCGTACAGTACAAAGTATTTGCAAACACAAAATACTCAGTATACAAACGGCACAAGTGGGGGTGAGCCCTTGAGGCTGCTTACCGCCCGCTGAACAGCGGGTATGAGGCCGTAGAATCCCGTGTCTGGGTCTCCCCGTCTCCCCTCTGCAGCTCAGCGTGCAGGCAGGAATGGCTGCCGGCGTTCTGTGAAGAGGGGCGGACCGTGGGCGTGCCACAAACAAAGTGCGGGAAACTGCGTCCTACTGTGCCTGGTGTGAGGGCTGGAGTATGTAAAAAAGACTCCAGCCCTCAGCGCTGATGCTCTGTACAGCGTCCCGCCCTCCTCCTGACTGGCAGGTGCGGAGGCGGGAACGAACGAACTAGGCCGCAAAAGCCGGGGACTGTAGTAATAAGCGCGGTCGTGATATATGCACGGTCAGCGCGGAAGTCCCCGGCGCACCACAAGTCCCAGCCGCGTCGCAGTCCCAGCGGCCGGCGCGACCGTTCTCCCTGAGTCTACCCACTCAGCTAAGCTGAAGTGAGGAAATGGCACAAGCGCAGCAGCGCTGTTGTCCCCGGCGCACTAACACACCCAGCAATGCTGCGGTGTGCGCGCGTATGCACGGGGACACAGAGTACCTTGACGGAGCAGGGCCATGTCCCTGACGATACTCAGCTCCATATCCAGCGGCTTCTCCAGGGGCTGCGGATGGAGCACGGTCTCAGTGCCTGGAGACCGGTAAAATCCCACTTCGCCCAGAGCCCTAATGGGGATGGGGAAGGAATCAGCATGTGGGCTCCAGCCTCCGTACCCGCAATGGGTACCTCAACCTTAACAAGCACCACCGACAGAAAGTGGGGTGAGAAGGGAGCATGCTGGGGGCCCTGTATGGGCCCTCTTTTCTTCCATCCGACATAGTCAGCAGCTGCTGCTGACTAAATAGTGGAGCTATGCGTGCGTGTCTGACCTCCTTCGCACAAAGCAAAAACTGAGGGACCCGTGCTCCCACGGGGGGGTGTATAGCCAGAAGGGGAGGGGCCTTACACTTTTAAGTGTAGTACTTTGTGCGGCCTCCGGAGGCAGTAGCTATACACCCCAATTGTCTGGGTCTCCCAATTAGGAGCGAAAAAGAAAAGTGCTCACAAATCTATCAAAAGAAAGAATGATTCTATAAACGTGTGTGGGAAAATCAAACACCAAGCATTTAAAAGAAGCACAGTCCATTCTTCTGGCATTTTCCTCTTGGACAGTGTTCCCCAACTCCAGTCCTCAGGAGCCACCAACGCTGCATGTTTTCAATATTTCCTTAGTATTGCACAGGCAATGGCAACATCATCTGAGCGGGTGATTAAATTACCTGCATGGGGGATCTTTCCATCACTTGTGCAAAACTAAGGAAATCTTGAAGACATGCGCTGTTGGTGGCTCCCGAGGACTGGAGTTGGGGACCCCTGCTCTGGGATGACGCAACCATACTTTGCAATAGAAGTCAATGGGAAAGCTAAAAAAGACACCCGGGCATCTTTAACTATTTTGTCAAAGTTCTTTTAGTTATTTAATACATTTAAAAAAAGACAAAAAAAAAAAAAACGCAAGTAAAAACATGCTGAAAAAAGACCAACAAAAGACGCTTTAGGTTTACAAGACAAGAAAAGGAGCCATTCCTGAAGATTCTCAGTTTGATTAAAAAAAAAATTCAGTGAGAGCAGAGCCTATATTTCCATGTGAGAGCCCTGAACAAGCTTATCCCCTTCTATACATGTCAAAACCTAAACCACCTCCCTCATAGTGTAAGTCTCCATCACGCCACAGATTTAAAAGGATTTTGCCCCATCATTAAAAAAAAAAAAAAAAAAAGATAAAAATACCAAAATCTGCTGCTCCAATGATTGTGTGTGCAGAAGAAAGCACTGAAGCGTATTACAAAGCTGACTACATCGGACAGCCAGTGAGTCCAGGGACAGCCTAAAGCACTGCTGACGAGACGGCTACTGCAGGCGACACACAATCAAAGGCAGTGCTGGACCCGGGGAGGGAGACTGCTGGCTGATTTTATTATTGAAATAATTAAATTCCTTAGGCCCTGTGCACACGCTGCGGATTTACCGTGGATTTGCTGCAGAAAATGTGTCCAACATTGCTGCAGTCATTCCCCAGCAAATGCTATGGGTTTTAAAAAATGCTGTGCGCACACTGCGGGTTTTTTTTTTTACCCGCAGAATTTCCACTGCAGAATTAATGAGCATGTCACTTCTTTTCCGTAGGTACCTGCAGTTTTTGCCATAGATAAAATGGTAAAAACCGCACGGACCAACTTGCGGAAAATCTGCGGCAAAACGCGGGTGTGGTTTTACCACGGTTTTTATCGCGGGTGCGGGATTCTTTCAGAGGGTCTGATTTTTTTTTCTTAAGAAAAAGGCACTTTCTAGTGCGCACATGGCCTTAAGGTTGTGTGCAGATGTTGCGGTTTTTTTTGCAGATTTAAATCAATATGCAAGGGAAACCGCATCCCAGCTAAGTCTATGAGAATCCTGAAGGGCTGTGCCCAACATTGCAGATTTTGGTGCAGAAAAAAAAAACTGCACCTAAACAATTGAAATGTCAATTGTGTGTGTTTTCCTCTATCCCAATGCATAAAAAAGCAGCAAAAAAATGCACTTTTTTCTGCAAAGTTTTTCATGCCAGGAGATGCAGTTTTGGGTGCAGAAAATTTGCAACATGGGAACATGCACTAACTCTGATCTACTACACCTGCGCTCCACAACACCTCAAGTCTCTCGCGGTATCTGGACCCTTTATGTCCTGTGCGTTGCACCTTAGATTGGACTCGTTTTCCTGCACACCCCACAGATGATTGACCAGATTGAGATTTAGGTAATTTGGAGACAAGGCAGCACTTGCTCTTAAAGGGAACCTGTCAGCAGAAATTTTGCAATAAAACCTAAAAGATTCCCCCTCTGCAGCTCCTGGGCTGCATTCTAGCAAGGTTCCTGTTGCTATTGTGCCCCCTTTGAGACCAAAGAAGGGAATTTTGTTTACTTACCGTAAATTCCTTTTCTTCTAGCTCCTATTGGGAGACCCAGACAATTGGGTGTATAGCTTCTGCCTCCGGAGGCCACACAAAGTATTACACTTTAAAAAGTGTAACCCCTCCCCTCTGCCTATACACCCTCCCGTGCATCACGGGCTCCTCAGTTTTGGTGCAAAAGCAGGAAGGAGAAGACATGAATTGGTCTAGGGTAAATTCAATCCGAAGGATGTTCGGAGAACTGAACCATGAACCAAAAGAACAATTCAACATGAACAACATGTGTACACAAAAGAACAACCAGCCCGAAAGGCACAGGGGCGGGTGCTGGGTCTCCCAATAGGAGCTAGAAGAAAAGGAATTTACGGTAAGTAAACAAAATTCCCTTCTTCTTTGTCGCTCCATTGGGAGACCCAGACAATTGGGACGTCCAAAAGCAGTCCCTGGGTGGGTAAAAGAATACCTCAATAAAAAGAGCCGAAACGGCCCTCCTCTTACAGGTGGGCAACCGCCGCCTGAAGGACTCGCCTACCTAGACTGGCGTCTGCCGAAGCATAGGTATGCACTTGATAGTGTTTCGTGAAAGTGTGCAGACTAGACCAGGTAGCCGCCTGACACACCTGCTGAGCCGTCGCCCGGTGCCGCAATGCCCAGGACGCACCCACGGCTCTGGTAGAATGGGCTTTCAGCCCTGAAGGAAGCGAAAGCCCAGAAGAACGGTAGGCTTCGAGAATCTGTTCCTTGATCTACCGAGCCAAGGTTGACTTGGAAGCCTGCGAACCCTTACGCTGGCCAGCGACAAGGACAAAGAGCGCATCTGAACGACGCAGGGGCGCCGTGCGAGACACGTAGAGCCGGAGTGCTCTCACCAGATCCAAAGAGTGCAAGTCCTTTTCACATAGGTGAATTGGATTAGGGCAAAATGAAGGCAAGGAGATATCCTGATTGAGATGAAAAGGAGATACCACCTTAGGAAGAAATTCCGGAACCGGACGCAGAACCACCTTGTCCTGGTGAAACACCAGGAAGGGGGCTTTGCATGATAGCGCTGCAAGCTCAGACACTCTCCGGAGTGATGTAATTGCCACTAGAAAGGCCACCTTTTGCGAAAGACATGATAAAGAGACATCCCGCAGTGGCTCGAAAGGTGGTTTCTGAAGAGCCGTTAGCACCCTGTTAAGATCCCAGGGTTCCAGCGGACGCTTGTAAGGCGGGACTATGTGGCAAACTCCCTGCAGGAACGTGCGGACCTGCGGAAGCCTGGCTAGACGCTTTTGAAAAAATACGGAGAGCGCCGATACTTGGCCCTTGAGAGAGCCGAGTGACAAACCCTTGTCCATTCCGGATTGGAGGAATGAAAGAAAAGTGGGTAAGGCAAACGGCCATGGAGAGAAACAGTTATCAGAGCACCAGGATAAGAAGATTTGCCAAGACCTGTAATAGATCTTGGCGGACGTTGGCTTCCTGGCCTGTCTCATGGTGGCAATGACATCCTGAGATAAGCCTGAAGACGCTAGGAGCCAGGACTCAATGGCCACACAGTCAGGTTGAGGGCCACAGAATTCAGATGGAAAAATGGCCCTTGTGACAGCAAGTCTGGGCGGTCTGGAAGCGCCCACGGCTGACCCACCGTGAGATGCCACAGATCCGGGTACCACGACCGCCTCGGCCAGTCTGGAGCGACGAGAATGGCGCGACGGCAGTCGGACCTGATCTTGCGTAACACTCTGGGCAGCATCGCCAGAGGAGGAAACACATAAGGCAGTCGAAACTGCGACCAATCCTGAACTAATGCGTCCGCCGCCAGAGCTCTGTGATCCTGAGACCGTGCCATGAATGCCGGGACCTTGTTGTTGTGCCGTGACGCCATGAGATCGACGTCCAGCGTTCCCCAGCGGCGACAGATCTCTCGGAACACTTCTGGGTGCAGAGACCATTCCCCCGCATCCATGCCCTGACGACTGAGAAAATCTGCTTCCCAGTTTTCTACGCCCGGGATGTGAACTGCGGAGATGGTGGATGCTGTGGCTTCCACCCACTGCAGAATCCGCCGGACTTCCTGGAAGGCTTGACGACTGCGAGTGCCGCCTTGGTGGTTGATGTATGCGACGGCAGTGGCGTTGTCCGACTGGATACGGATCTGCCTGCCCTCCAGCCACCGCTGAAAAGCCAATAGGGCTAGATACACTGCCCTTATTTCCAGAACATTGATCTGAAGGGATGACTCTATCGGAGTCCAGGTTCCCTGAGCCCTGTGGTGGAGAAAAACCGCTCCCCACCCTGACAGGCTCGCGTCCGTGGTGACCACAGCCCAGGTTGGAGGTAGGAAGGATTTTCCCTGCGATAGAGAATTGGGAAGGAGCCACCACTGAAGTGACATCTTGGTTGCAAGGGAAAGAGAGACGTTCCTGTCGAGGGAAGCCGACCTCCTGTCCCATTTGCGGAGAATGTCCCATTGGAGTGGCCGTAGATGGAATTGCGCGAACGGCACTGCCTCCATCGCTGCCACCATCTTCCCCAGGAAGTGCATGAGGCGCCTTAAGGGGTGTGACTGACTCCGAAGAAGTGATTGCACCCCCGCCTGCAGAGAAAGCTGTTTGTCCCGCGGTAGCTTGACTACCGCTGACTGTGTATGAAACTCCATCCCGAGGCAAGTCAGTGATTGGGTCGGTGTCAACTTGGATTTCGGGAAGTTGATGATCCACCCGAACTGCTGGAGAGTCGTCAGAGCGACTGTAAGGCTGTGTTGACACGCCACCCGAGAAGGGGCCCTGACTAGGAGATCGTCTAGGTAGGGAATCACCGAGTGGCCCTGAGAGTGTAGGACCGCCACGACAGATGCCATGACTTTGGTGAAAACCCGTGGGGCTGTCGCCAGGCCGAAAGGCAATGCCACGAACTGAAGGTGTTCGTCCCTGATGGCGAAACGCAAGAAGCGTTGATGTTCGGGTGCGATCGGCCCGTGGAGATAAGCATCTTTGATGTCGATCGATGCTAGGAAGTCTCCTTGTGACATCGAGGCGATGACCGAGCGGAGAGATTCCATCCGAAACCGTCTGGTGCTCACATGTCTGTTGAGTAGTTTGAGGTCCAGAACGGGACGGAATGATCCGTCCTTTTTTGGCACCACGAACAAGTTGGAGTAAAAGCCGCGACCACGTTCCTGAAGGGGAACGGGGGTCACAACTCCTTCTGTCTTCAGAGCGTCCACCGCCTGAAAAAGTGCATCGGCCTGAGCGGGGGGCGGAGAGGTTCTGAAGAAACGAGCCGCAGGACGAGAGCTGAACTCTATCCTGTAACCGTGAGACAGAATGTCTCTCACCCATCGGTCTTGAACATGTGGCCACCAGGCGTCGCCAAAGCGGGAGAGCCTGCCACCGACCGAGGATGCGTTTAGGGGAGGCCGAGAGTCATGAGGCCGCCTTGGAGGCAGTGCCTCCTGCGGCCTTTTGGGGGCGTGACTTGGACCGCCACGCATAGGAGTTCCTCTGGCCTTTCTCCTGCCTGCTGGACGAAGAGGATTGGGGCTTGGCGGAGGGACGAAAGGACCGAAACCTCGATTGTATTTTCCGTTGTTGAAGTCTCTTAGGTTTGGACTGGGGTAAGGAGGAGTCCTTTCCCTTGGATTCCTTAATAATCTCATCCAATCGTTCGCCAAACAAGCATTCGCCAGAAAACGGCAAACCGGTTAAGAACCTCTTGGAGGCCGAGTCTGCCTTCAATTCGCGCAGCCACATGGCCCTGCGGACTGCCACAGAGTTAGCGGATGCCACAGCTGTACGGCTAGCCGAGTCTAGGACTGCGTTCATGGCGTAGGAAGAAAAAGCTGACGCTTGAGAAGTCAAAGACGCAACTTGCGGAGCAGAATTACATGTGACAGCATTAATCTCAGTCAGACATGCCGAGATTGCTTGGAGTGCCCACACAGCTGCAAAGGCCGGGGCAAAAGACGCGCCCGTGGCCTCATAGATGGACTTCACCAGGAGCTCTATCTGCCTGTCAGTGGCATCCTTTAGCGATGAGCCATCTGCCACCGATACCACAGATCTAGCCGCCAATCTAGAGACTGGAGGATCCACCTTGGGACATTGAGCCCACCCCTTAACGACTTCAGCGGGGAAGGGGTAACGCGTGTCAGTGAGGCGCTTAGTAAAGCGCTTGTCCGGAACCGCTCTGGGCTTCTGGACAGCGTCTCTGAAGTTAGAGTGATCGAAGAACGCACTACGTGTACGTTTGGGGAACCGAAACTGGTGTTTCTCCTGCTGAGACGCCGACTCCTCCACAGTAGGAGGCGGGGGAGAGAGATCCAACACCTGGTTGATGGACGAGATAAGATCATTCACTAATGCGTCCCCCTCAGGTGTATGAAGGTTAAGGGCGACGTCAGGGTCAGAACCCTGAGCTGCGACGTCCGCCTCGTCCTCCAGAGAGTCCTCAAGCTGAGACCCCGAACAGCGTGAAGAAGTCGGGGAAGATTCCCAGCGAGCCCACTTAGCCTGTCTAGGACTGTGGTCCTGGCAGGAATCCTCTGCGTGGGACCTAGGGCCCAACCTGGGAGCGCACTGCGGCTCGGACCGAGAGGGGCCTGGAGGTGACGATCCAACAGGGGCCGGGGCTTGTGTAAGGACCGGTCTGGACTGCAAAGCTTCTAGTAGCTTGGCAGACTATTTGTCCATAGACTGAGCCATGGATTGTGAAAGTGACTCAGAGAGTTTCTCAGCAAAAGAGGAGAACTCTGTCCCTGCCGCCTGGACAGGGGGAGCAAGGGGTTCTACCTGAGCCGAGGGGCCCACTAGTGACCGAGGCTCCGGCTGAGCAAGTGAAACAGGGGTCGAGCATTGCTCACAGTGAGGGTAGGTGGAACCCGCAGGTAACATAGCCCCACAAGAGGTACAGGCCGCAAAAAACCCCTGTGCCTTAACAGCTTTGCTCCTTGTGGACGACATGCTGCTGTCTCCTAGGAGAATGATCACCGAGGGTATATGGGCAAAAACAGGGTATACAGCCCGACCGAACAGAAATATATATATAAATACGTATCTATTCCGGCACCCTAGGGGGGGACCAGCACCGGGTGACCGGTGTGGCTTACCGACCGCTAACAAGCGAAGCGTGTGCCTCCAGATTCCCAGCCTTAGGTCCCCCGGAGCTGCAGCGCTGTTCCTGAGAATCCTCCACCGGCAGAATGCCCAAAAAATGGCTGCCGGAGATCTCAGGGGAGGAGTGGAGCCGTGGGCGGCGCCAGGAAAGTGCGGGAATCTGGGGTCCCCACAGTGATCAGTGAGGGGGGAGGAAACATGCAGGATGCTCCAGCCCTCACATCCGACGTCAGGTCGGCAGTCCCGCCCTTACCCCTGACAGGCAGGCCCGGGGGCGGGATTTTTGCGACTAGGCCGCGATGAAGCCGGGGACTAAATTTGAGACCGCGCCCGACAAGCAGGCACGGTCGGCGCGGAAGTCCGCCGGTCTTCTCAATTCAGCAGCTGCCGCAGCTTCCGGGAAGAAGGTGCGCTCCTGCACAGTCCCCAATGGGGACACAGAGTACCTTAGAGTTGTAGGGCCCGGTCCCTGAGGTTGAATAGACTTCGGTCCGGCAGATTCCCACAGGGGCTGCGGAGGGAGCACGGTCCCAGCAAATGGATGACCGTTCAGGATCCCACTTCTCCCAGAGCCGCTAAGGGATGGTGAAGGAGACGGCATGAGGCTCCGGCCTTTGTACCCGCAATGGGTACCTCAACCTTAACAACACCGCTGACGTAGTGGGGTGAGAAGGGAACATGCCGGGGGCCCCGTGGGGGCCCTCTTTTCTTCCAACCGACATAACTAATATGAGAATGCATGAGTGAATGTGTGCCTCCTTCCACACAAAGCATAAAACTGAGGAGCTCGTGATCCACGGGGGGGTGTATAGGCAGAGGGGAGGGGTTACACTTTTTAAAGTGTAATACTTTGTGTGGCCTCCGGAGGCAGAAGCTATACACCCAATTGTCTGGGTCTCCCAATGGAGCGACAAAGAAATAAATACTTTATAAAGTCTTACCTTTTTGTATGCTAATCTTTTTTTATGTACACGGGGGCGGGCTGTGTTGCGTCCGTTAGTCGCCCTCCTGCCGCTTTACGCCGTCCCCCATAACTGAGGACGCCGCCCAGTGCTCCAGAGGTCCCCGTGCATGCGCCGTGCCACTCTCGCGGGAGTGAGCACTTTGCAGTGTGACCGCTGGTGACGTGATTGCGCAGGCGTGAGATTATGGGCGGCGCTGTGATTGTCATCAGCAAGTACCCGCCCATAATCTCGTGCCCGCGCTTTTCACTCTGCCACCACCGTTCTGCTGCTCCGCTCCTCCCATCTATTTTCTGCTCCAGGAAAAGATGCGAAGAGGTGACGTGAGTTCATCTGGCCAGCGCTTGCGCAGAACGCTGGAGGCATAGGGGGAAAGCGCGGGCACGAGATTATGGGCGGGTACTTGCTGATGACAATCACAGCGCCGCCCATAATCTCACGCCTGCGCAACACGTCACCAGCGGTCACACTGTGCACAGTCCCGCTAGAGTGGCACGGCGCATGCGCGAGACCTCGGGAGCACTGGGCGGCGTCCTCAGTTATGGAAATGAGCGATGGGGGGACGGCGTAAAGCGGCAGGAGGGCGACTAATGGACGCAAGAAAGCCCGCCCCGTGTACATAAAAAAAGATTTGCATACAAAAAAGGTAAGACTTTATAAAGTCTTTATTTTGGTCTCAAAGGGGGGCACAATAGCAACAGGAACCTTTCCAGAATGCAGCCCAGAAGCTGCAGAGGGGGAATCTTTTAGGTTTATTGCAAACTTTCTGCTGACAGGTTCCCTTTAAGGCCTGCAGGGTCTTGTCCCGAGGAAGAGGCTGAATTGCCTTGAAACACACAGCCGTAATTCATTATTCTACCTAAGCTATTTAGAGTCCTTTTTGTCCATTTGAGACAGTGAAGATCCGAATGTTTATCCTTAAGACCTGCAGGGTGGCGGCGGCATTATCCTAGTAAGGAATATGTGGGAAGGGGAGCGTCTAATCTGTACAATATTAGGTTGGTGGGACATATCCCATCCACATGATGCCAGGGTACAAGGCCTAGTCACGCTGCCGACTCGTCGTCTTCCTACAATGCCTTGCGGTGCCTTCTCTTCCCCTGGTGACGTCCACATGATAGAAAGAAAAGGGATTAATCAGAAGTTGCCGCCTTCTTCTATTGCTCCGTGGTCAATTTCAATAGTTTTCACTTTCACGTAACTCGTCCTAAAGAAATGCCTTAAATACCAAGACATCAGTACACCGACCGCTGACCATGCGGAGGAGTACGTCTCCCATGTGCCAACATTTAATATCTCAACGACGTCTATTTACATGATCAAATCAGCTGTAAAACACATTCCATACACAATACTGTATTAATACAAAAAAAAATCTGTAATAATGGAAGTGGCAGTGAGCGGAGGGGTTGTACCAGCAGATCAGGGGCCACTTCTGCCTCCAAAGCAGATGGAATTGTGCGGAAAAGGGCCCGTATATTGTCCGTGTCCGCCAGCGCAGCAGATGCCACTTTCACTCCACCCGAATTATTACCGATCCCTAACGACGATCACTCTGTTACTTGGGGATATGAAGAGGCTTCGTGCAGCTCCATGTTCCTTAATGTCAGTAGCACAGGAAAGACAAGTGTTTAACTCATCCATTTGAATTCAATCTATTGTTCCCTGTTATCAGCCATTTCAGCGATGGAAGCGTTTTCAGATCAGTGGCTATGTGGTTTAGGTCGTTGTCGTACAGTGAATGGACATATATAGATGCATGGTAGAACATATAACTGGGTGGGTCAGTATCCTGGCGCCGATTGATGGCAGCAGCTCTAGGTACCTATTTCTATCACCACCATAGTTTGCATTATGTATAAGACTCTGCGTCTCTTTCCTCGTTGATTGGCGATGGCTCTGGAGCACACTCACACTCATATCCTCTTCTCCATCCATGGAGGACACGTCCGGGATGTCCCTCCATCATCTCCAGTGAGACGCCCTCTGCCCGGGTCTTGCTCTCCTCAGTTCAGCAGTTTCAGCTTGCCCGTCACTTTATTCACCACTTCTTCTTCACCCATGATGGCGAGGACAGTGCGTGACCCGGCTGCGATCTGAAGACAGGAAAGCATGTTACATGTCTTACAGTCCTGACCTTAATGAGGACTATAGTGCTGCATGTGTTACCTGGGTCCTGCCTGCATCCTGCACTAGGTACGATGGGATGTCCATGCTCAACGCCAAGGCTTGTAATTCCATAAGGTGAGCCGTGCTGGAGCCCTGGAGGACCACCTTCTTAGCTCTTTAAAAACAAAAGGACACGAGTAAAAAACTGAACAAAAGAAACACGGAAAGTTTATTTACAGTTTGGTTACCGATACATACATCTTGTATTATACTCCAGAGCTGCACTCTCTATTCTGCTGGTGCAGTCACTGTGTACATACATTACTGATCCTGAGTTACTTCCTCTATTATTCTCCAGAGCTGCACTCACTATTCTGCTGGTGCAGTCACTGTGTACATACATTACTGATCCTGAGTTACCTCCTGTATTATTCTCCAGAGCTGCACTCACTGTATACATACATGACATTACTCATCCTGAGTTACCGTATTTTTCGGACTATAAGACACACCCTGGTTTTAGAGGAGGAAAATAAAACTTTAAGCAAAAAAATGTGGTCATGACACACTTATGGGGCGAGGATCTGCTGCTGACACTGTTATGGGGGTAATGTCCCCAAATTCTCTACTAAGGTACCCAATCCTGGTAATGATCCTCCTGCCTTGTATATGATCCTGCTAATATACCAGCATCCTGCTTATATACCCCCATCCTGTTCATATACCCCATCCTATTGATATACCCCCCATCCATCCTGCTCATATACCCCCATCCTGTTCATATACCCCCCATCCTGTTCATATACCCCCCCATCCTGTTCATATACCCCCCCATCCTGTTCATATACCCCCCCATCCTGTTCATATACCCCCCCATCCTGTTCATATACCCCCCCATCCTGTTCATATACCCCCCCCATCCTGTTCATATACCCCCCCATCCTGTTCATATACCCCCCCATCCTGTTCATATACCCCCCCATCCTGTTCATATACCCCCCCATCCTGTTCATATACCCCCCCATCCTGTTCATATACCCCCCCATCCTGTTCATATACCCCCCCATCCATCCTGTTCATATACCCCCCCATCCTGTTCATATACCCCCCCATCCTGTTCATATACCCCCCCATCCTGTTCATATACCCCCCATCCTGTTCATATACCCCCCATCCTGTTCATATACCCCCCATACTGTTCATATACCCCCCCATCCATCCTGCTCATATACCCCCCCATCCATCCTGCTCATATACTCCCATCGTGCTCATATACCATCCTGGTATATGGCCTGTATCCTATAGCACAGAGAAAAAAAAAAATAAACGTTTATACTCACCTTTTCCTCACTCCCTCCAGCACCGATCATCTTCCTCTCTGCGCCACTGACTTGTGTGTGTGGAGCCGTTCCCCTGCAGCATCGCAATGTCTTCCTGTCTGTGCCGATCATCTGACCAGCTCAGCACAGATCAGCTGACCGGCACAGACAGGAAGACATCGCGTGCTGCAGGGGGACGACTCCACACACGGGGACCGGTAAGTACACTGATTCACTGCTCCCCACGCTGATGACGACGACACGCGGGGAGCAGTGAATACAGCAGCATATGATCACTCCAGGCTGTAGTTACCAGGGGTGATCATGCGGCCGGCTCTTTGCTATGCGCGCGTCCCCGCTCGTCCTCCCGCCCACCTGTTAGTGTCGGCTTCTGCGCTGAGAGATGGGCGGGAGGATGGGCGTGCATATGTAATGAGCGGGCCCACGTGGTCACAGCAGGCTGCTACAGCCTGCTCGTGCCCCCGATGACCCGCTCCACCACAGCACCCTCATTCCCCGCAGCCACAGTCAGACCATAAGACGCACCCCCAACTTTCCCCCAACATTTGGGGGGGGGTGGGAGTGCGTCTTATGGTCCAAAAAATACGGTACATCCTGCATTATACTCCAGAGCTGCACTCACTATTCTGCTGTGCAGTCACTGTGTACATTACATTACATCATCCTGTACTGATCCTGAGTTACATCCTGTATTATACTCCAGAGCTGCACTCACTGTGTACATACATTACTTATTCTGTGCTGATCCTGAGTTACACCCTGTATTTAGGGCTCATGCGCACGTAACTGCTGAATATTCTGCAGCGATTTGACAGCACATGTGCGCTTCAAAATCGCTGCAGAAACACTGCATAATGGATGCAGTTTTTTTGTAAAAAAAAAAAAAAAAAAAAAGCCGATTTCATGCGCTATGGCTGCTGCCCCCACCATAGACAGAGTGGGAGCTGCATCCAAAGCGCACAAATTAATTGACATGTTCATTCTATGAACGCACGGATTTGGGTCAAAATTTTAGCATCAGAATCGCTGTGTTCAAAAAAGCAACATGCGCACGACTCATGCACAATCTACATAGATTGTATAGGGGACGCAGGATGCATGCATTTACACTGCAGTGCAATACGCAGCATAAATGCATGTAATTACTCAACATGCGCATGAGCCCTTATACTCCAGAGCTGCACTCACTATTCTGCTGGTGCAGTCACTGTGTACATACATTACATCACTGATCCTGAGTTACATCATGTATTATACTCCAGAGCTGCACTCACTATTCTGCTGGTGCAGTCACTGTGTACATACATTACATCACTGATCCTGAGTTACATCATGTATTATACTCCAGAGCTGCACTCACTAGTCTGCTGGTGCAGTCACTGTGTACATATATTACTTATCCTGCACTGATCCTAAGTTACATCACGTATTATACTCCAGAGCTGCACTCACTATTCTGCTGGTGCAGTCACCGTGTACATATATTACATTACTGATCCTCTACTGCTCCTGAGTTACACTATGTATTATACTCCAGAGCTGCACTCACTATTCTGCTGTTGCAGTCACTGTGTACATACATTACTTATCCTGCACTGATCCTGAATTACATCATGTATTATACTCCAGAGCTGCACTCACTATTCTGCTGTTGCAGTCACTGTGTACATACATTACTTATCCTGTACTGATCCTGAGTTATATCATGTATTATACTCCAGAGCTGCACTCACTCTTGTGCTGGTGCAATGTGTACATACATTACATTACTTATCCTGTATTATACTCCAGAGCTGCACTTACTATTCTCACTACATGAACATATATTGTCCTAATCCTGCATTACATCCTCTGTTATTGTCCAGAGCTGAATGTATAGCTTTGCAGGCTGCTCCAGAGCCGCACTCACTATTCTGCTGGTGCAATGTTTACAAACATTACTTATCCTGTATTATACTCCAGAGCTGCACGCACTATTCTCACTACATAAACATATACTGTCCTCATCCTGCATTACATCCTCTGTTAAAGTGGAGAGCACAATGTATAGCTTTGCAGGCTACTCCAGAGCTGCACTCACTATTCTGCTGGTGGAGTCACTGTGTGAATATATAATTTATCCTGTACGGTTACTGAGTTTCATCCTGATTTATACTTCAGAGCTGCACTCACTAATCTGCTGGTGGTGGTGAAGTATCATCCTGCAGCGATCCTGAGTGATATATATTCTATAACACACCCAGTCCAGGGTTGGTATTGCTGTAATTTTCTCACCCGTATTCCTCCCATTTCTCCACCATCTCCTTGGTCTTGGAATCCTTTAGCATCAGCTGATATAAGCCGACGGCTCCGTGTCCCACCTGTGCCGCGATCTGAGGAGAGAGGTCCGGCCCGGATTAATGGTTTTGGGGCAACTCAATCAAAGAAACGTTCTGTTTATGTCACACAATGCTGGGGCATCAGGCTATATAGAACAAGCTGGAGCCTTGTACACGGCAAGGTCAAAGGTTGCTTTATCTACGAGCACCATGGCCCGAATATCTAGATCGTTGCATACAATACAGTGCCTTGCAAAAGTATTCAGCCCCCTTTGAATTTTTCAACCTTTTCCCACATTTCAGGCTTCAAACATAAAGATAACATTTTTAATCTTCTGGTGAAGAATCAGCAACAAGTGGACACAATTGTGAAGTTGAACAAAATTTATTGCTTATTTTAAATTTTTATAAAAAAATAAATAACTGAAAATTGGGGCGTGCAATATTATTCATCCCCTTTAGGTTAATACTTTGTAGCGCCCCCTTTTGCTGCGATTACAGGTGCAGTCGCTCGGGGTATGTGTCTATCAGTTTTGCACATGGAGAGGCTGAAATTCTCGCCCATTCTTCCTTTGTAAACAGCTGGAGCTGAGTGAGGTTGGATGGAGGTGTTTGTGAACAGCAGTTTTCAGCTCTTTCCACAGATTCTCGATTGGGTTCAGGTCTGGACTGTGACTTGGCCATTCTTACACCTGGAGACATTTATTAGTGAACCATTTCATTGTAGATTTTGCTTTATGTTTGGGATTATTGTCTTGTTGGAAGACAAATCTCCGTCCCAGTCTCAGGTCTTTTGCAGACTCCAACAGGTTTTCTTCAAGAATGGTCCTGTATTTGACTCCATCCATCTTCCCATCAATTTTAACCAACTTCCCTGTCCCCGCTGAAGAAAAGCAGGCCCAAACCAGGATGCTGCCACCACCATGTTTGACAGTGGGGATGGTGTGTTCAGGGTGATGAGCTGTGTTGCTTTTACGCAAAACATATCGTTTGGCATTGTGCCCAAAAAGTTCGATTTTGGTTTCATCTGATCAGAGCACCTTCTTCCACGTTTGGTGTCTCCCAGGTGGCTTGGAGACAGGAACACTTTTTATGGATATCTTTGAGAAATGGCTTTCTTCTTGCCACTCTTCCATAAAGGTCAGATAATAAATAAATATTTATTTTTATACAGCGCTAACATATTCCGCAGCGCTTTACATACATCAGGAACACTGTCCCCATAGGGAATTTAGATTGTGAGCCCCAATCTGTATGTCTTTGGAGTGAGTGTGGGAGGAAACCTGAGAACCCTGAGGAAACCCACGCAAACACGGGGAGAACATACAAACTCCTTGCAGATGGTGTCCTTGGTGGGATTTGAACCCAGGACCCCAGCGCTGCAAGACTGCAGTGCTAACCACTGAGTAACCACAAGACTGCAATGCTAACCACTGAGCCACCGTGCCTCCCGATTTTTGTGCAGTGTCCAACTGATTTTTGTTCTATGGACAGACTCTCCCACCTCAGCTGTAGATCTCTGCAGATCATCCAGAGTGATCATGGGCCTCTTGGCTGCATCTCTGATCAGTCTTCTTCTTGTTTGAGATGTAAGTTTGGATGGACGGCCGGGTCTTGGTAGATTTGCAGTGATAGGATACTCCTTCCATTTCAATATGATCGCTTGCAAAGGGCTTCTTGGGATGTTTAAAGTTGTGGAAATCTTTTTGTAAGCAAATTCGGCTTTATACTTCTCCACAACAGTATCACGGACCTGCCTGTTGTGTTCCTTGGTCTTCATGATGCTCTCTGTGCTTTATACAGAACACTGAGCCTATCACAGAGCAGGTGCATTTATACGGAGACTTATTGCACACAGGGGATTATATTTATCATCAGTCATTTAGAACAACATTGGATCATACAGAGATCCTCAATGAACGTCTGGAGTGAGTTTGCTGCACTGAAAGTAAAGGGATGAATAATATTGCACGCCCCAATTTTCAGTTTTTTAATTTTTACAAAATTTTTAAATAAGCAATGAATATCGTTCACCTTCACAATTGTGTCCACTTGTTGTTGATTCTTCACCAGAACATTAACATTTTTATCTTTATGTTTGAAGCCTGAAATGTGGGAAAAGGTTGAAAAATTCAAGGGGGCCCAATACTTTCACAATGCACTGTATGTGAATATAAAAATCCAGCAATTTGCCCTTCATAATGTGAGAGAAGCCATATATATGGCAAGAGCTCTCCCAGATGTAAAGCAGTATGCATAGAAACTTACCTTTTTGTGTAGGGCTTACAATCTTATTTAAAGGGATGTTTCCATTTTGTACAAGTCTAGCAT
Source organism: Anomaloglossus baeobatrachus (assembly GCF_048569485.1). NCBI lineage: Eukaryota > Metazoa > Chordata > Amphibia > Anura > Aromobatidae > Anomaloglossus > Anomaloglossus baeobatrachus. The sequence goes on along the minus strand of NC_134360.1, from coordinate 34,381,177 downwards.
ATCATGGGGATATGCCGTAAGTGAATATTAGAGGTGTGTCCCACTAATGAGGCCCTAACACACACACACACAACTGACAGCAAGGAAGAATTCCCCTTCATCTGACATGACAGCCCTCTTCTGTTTCATTGGCAGGATCCGCATCGCACGTGGACATAAATGGACCAGATAGGAATAACCTTTAAAGGGACATTATTGCTCATTTCTAACATTTCATGGTTTGGTCTCTCCTGGGTAATGAGTCCTTACCTTCCCTACACCCATAGACAGATCCGTGTTCACCACAAACACCATCTTGAAGTAAGTGTCGTCATCATCTGTGTCCTAAACAAAACAAGATTACCATATAATGAGAGCTATAAGGGGGAAATGAGGCGCTGCACACGCAGTAACATCGACTAATGAGGTTTTGTGTGGGTTCTCAGACAGCGCTAGGTCTGTGTGTGGCGGTGTCTGGTACTGCACGAGAATGAGGAGCAGGGACATACCGTATTTTTCGGACTATAAGACGCACCCTGGTTTTAGAGGAGGAAAATAAAATTTTAACTAAAAAAAAATGTGGTCATGACACTGTTATGGGGCGAGGATCTGCTGCTGACACTGTTATGGGGGTAATGTCCCCAAATTCTCTACTAAGGTACCCCATTCTAGTAACGATCCTCCTGCCTTTTATATGATCCTGCTCATATACCACCATCCATCCTGCTCATATACCCCCATCCATCCTGCTCATATACCCCCCATCCATCCTGCTCATAAAATACCCCCATCCATCCTGCTCATAAAATACCCCCATCCATCCTGCTCATAAAATACCCCCATCCATCCTGCTCATAAAATACCCCCATCCATCCTGCTCGTAATATACCCCCATCCATCCTGCTCATAAAATACCCCCATCCATCCTGCTCATAAAATACCCCCATCCATCCTGCTCATAATATACCCCCATCCATCCTGCTCATAATATACCCCCATCCATCCTGCTCATAATATACCCCCATCCATCCTGCTCATAATATACCCCCATCCATCCTGCTCATAATATACCCCCATCCATCCTGCTCATAATATACCCCCATCCATCCTGCTCATAATATACCCCCATCCATCCTGCTCATAACTTACCCCCATCCATCCTGCTCATAACTTACCCCCATCCATCCTGCTCATAATATACCCCCATCCATCCTGCTCATAATATACCCCCATCCATCCTGCTCATAATATACCCCCATCCATCCTGCTCATAATATACCCCCATCCATCCTGCTCATAATATACCCCCATCCATCCTGCTCATAATATACCCCCATCCATCCTGCTCATAATATACCCCCATCCATCCTGCTCATAATATACCCCCATCCATCCTGCTCATAATATACCCCCATCCATCCTGCTCATAATATACCCCCATCCATCCTGCTCATAATATACCCCCATCCATCCTGCTCATAGGAAGATGCCTGGACGCTGCTGGAAACAAATTAATAAAATAAATAAAAAATGATGTGGGGTCCCCTATTTTTAATAACTAGCGCAGATAAAGCAGATACCTGAAGATGCAACCCTTTGCCTTGACTGGTTATCAAAAATATGGGGAACCCCAAGCCATCCATCCTGCTCATAAAATACCCCCATCCATCCTGCTCATAAAATACCCCCATCCATCCTGCTCATAAAATACCCCCATCCTGTTCATAAAATACCCCCATCCATCCTGCTCATAAAATACCCCCATCCATCCTGCTCATAAAATACCCCCATCCATCCTGCTCATAAAATACCCCCATCCTGGTATATGGCCTGTATCCTATGGCACAGAAAAAAAATAAACGTTTATACTCACCTTTCCACACTCCCTGCAGCGCCGATCATCTTCCTCTCTGTCTCAGCAGCAGCGCCGCTGAGTGGAGCAGTCACCGTTATCTGCAGCATCGCGATGTCTTCCTGTCTGTGACGTCATCGCTGTGCTCACCACTCTCCACACAGATCAGCTGACCGGCACAGACAGAAAGACATCGCGATGCTGCAGGGGGGCGGCTCCACACACGGTGACGGGTGAGTACACTTATTCACTGCACCCCGCACTGATGATGATGCATGGGGAGCAGTGAATACAGCCGCACATGATCCCTCCAGGCTGCAGTTGCCAGGGGTGATCATGCGGGCAGGCTGTTAATTATGTGCGCACCCCCCTGCCCATCATCCCGCCCACCTGTCAGCGCTGGCTTCACCGCTGAGAGATGGGCGGGAGGATGGGCAGGGGGGTGCATATGTAATGAGCAGGCCCACGTGGTCACGGCAGGCTGCTACAGACCATAAGACGCACCCCCCACTTTCCCCCAACATTTGGGGGGGAAAAAGTGCGTCTTATGGTCCGAAAAATACGGTACGTGCCGCTGTACCACTCCTGCCTCTGTCCCGCATCCCGTTCATTCTGCGACTGATGCACCTCGGACCCTGAGGACTCCCGTCACTCACACACTCAACTGTGAATGTAAATCTTGGAATATCCCTTTAATTCATTCAGAGGCCTCTTACCGGATTCTGGTTTTCTAAGCTGTCAAAGTAAAATATTGCAGCTTCTTCGGCAGAGACGTTCCCAGTAAGAATAAGCGCCTGTAACAACAAAGGGGAAAAAAATATGATTACCATCAAGTCTGCAAAACCAAGTCTTTTCCATGCTTTCCAAATGTCAATGCACCCATATATATGCTGTATCCTCATCACTGTGTATCCAGAAAAACAAGCAACAGCTTCTACGGAAGTTTAAATTGCAGCCTTTAGTGATTGCCAACCACTCAATGTATATAATACTTAACGATTTAATAAAAAATACTCAAATGGAGCCTGATATCAGGTATGAAGCCCTTGATCTGCTGACGTTATACGGCATAGTGCGCACCGCCTGTGAATAGTCATGTGGGCGGGGCCAGGCCTCAGGAGTAGTCAGGAAGTCCTGATTTTCAAGCAGTATGAAGCCCTTGATCCGCTGACATTATACGGCATAGTGCACATGGCTTGTGAACAGTCATGTGGGCGGGGGCTGGCCTCAGGAGTAGTGAGGCAGTCCTGGTTTTCAAGCAGTATCTGGCGCATGAAGGTAGCATTCACATGTCCGTGATTTCTGGTCTCCTGACCCGAACTCGATGGCCTCATAAATGTCCGTCAGGTTATGGAGTTCGGGTCGGTATAAACTGCCAGAGTGTGAGCCCCGGGTCATACAGGGGGAGGGTTACTAGCATGAAGGGTGAAGGTCTGCGTCATCTTAGAGGAATATTCCTATAATTCAGCATCAGATGGAACATAACTGATTTTGCACCTTATTTAAAACCCAAAAGAGGCACAGTAACGCCCCATGGGGGCCCCAATTATATCCAATTATGTGAGGCCTTGATGATCCCCAGTGACTCCGCGTTACATTAGCTATCAGATACAGATGTTTTACCTTCTTGGCCTCATCCTCAGGAATAGCCAGGTCCTTGAGCTGCTGTAAATACTGCGCGTTCACCTCCGCACCTTCCTGGGCTCCGTCAGACGCTTCCTGCTCACAAGTGTCCATTATACCTGAAGGAGGGACAATTTCATGTATTTTAAATTCATTTGTAAAAAAAAAAATAAAAAAATAAATAAATAAAAAAAAAAAAAAAAATGATGATGAGATTTAAATCCCTGCAGCAAAATGTCCCATGAGCTCCGTGATCGCAGCAGTCATAGACAGACGTAAGGGGGGGAGGGGGGGAGGGTTAAATAATTAACACCTTGGTCAGATATCAGTCATGTTACAGGCAGATGAATACTATGGATTATTTGAGACTTTTCTAATCTTACCCATGGCTGATGCGGCTGTATTTTGAGCCTTTAATTCTGGATTGGGGCAAGTAAACCACCATGACGCCCCTAGTGGTGATCAGGTGCATGTGCAGTTGAGGAGTGAGCCAATGTAAGTGTGCACAGCAGATATCACGGCGCAGAAACTACCAGTAACACAGCGCCATGCGCAGCACATGAGTGATGACGGGTGAACACTGCAGGGGAAACCAGCGTCTGACGGGCGCACGCAGTACTGGTGAAAACCCTTTAACTGGCAACACAAAAGCTGGTTATAGCTATGAAACATGAACAAGCAGTCTGTATACTGCAGGGAATAGTGCTTTAGTACTATAAACGTCTCTGCTCTGAGCCCTGTGTCCCCCGCTCCTGGCATCATAAACAATCCCGTGGGATCACAGGGCTCAGAGCGGCAAGTATGACTTGTTATGCAGCAAAATGGGCTAATTCAATAGATTTGTCCAGTAGTGAACACTCCTGTAAAAGATATCTGTTCTCAAGTCTTTACTACCCCATCTGAGAGCAGCATGATGTAGGGACCGAGACCCTGATTCCAGTGATATGTCACTTACTGGGCTGCTGACTGCAATTTTGATAAATTGAGATGGGCGAACCTCAACTGTAGAGTTTGGAGTTCATACCGGACACCTAGTGTCTGGTGCTCGAACCCAAACACTGACTTTTCACAGAAGTCTATGTCCGAGTTTGGATGATGAATAAAGTTTGTTGAAAGGATTCAGTGCAACCAATCAACAAGCTTTTTGTTATGTGGAAGATGCCTGGACGCTGCTGGGAACAAATTAATAAAATAAATAAAAAATGATGTGGGGTCCCCTATTTTTAATAACTAGCGCAGATAAAGCAGATACCTGAAGATGCAACCCTTTACCTTGACTGGTTATCAAAAACATGGGGAACCCCAAGCCGTTTTTTCTACATTTATTCCCGATCCATATGTTTGCAGGGCAATTGTCCTCATTTTGAAGACCCCTAGCCCCCACCACGACCATTTTAAAGCACCAAAGTTCAGGTCCTCGTGGACTTATATGGGGTTCGCCATCACGTTCAGATACCAAACCTTTAACTGATCCCGGCGAACCTGAACATTCACGGGTCCGCTAATCTGTATTGATCAAATCAGTTTTCTCTGCTGCAAATCTTCCACTTCTCTGAATGCTGAGCTGTGTAGAACCTTACCCCCATTACTGATTGACAGCTGTGTGCACTGTGCATAGGCAGAAAGCTGCCAATCAGTGTAGGGGGCGTGGTTATACAAAGCTCATATAGAGGAATACATGGCAGCAGGTTTACTATTTCTCTAGTGATAAAATCACTGTTTTATCAGCAGGAGATTATCAAGTGACATCGCTGGAATCAGGGTCTCTGTCACTACATTATGCTGCTCTCAGATCGGCTAGCAAACATCTGATGACAGAGTCCCTATAACGCCTTCATCTTTGCTGAGCAGAAGCGCTGACTCCATACCTGGCTGTCCTCCTGTCTGCAGCTCCTGGGATCGGCGATATCGCTGATCCCTGCCGAATAACCCCTTCAATGCCACGATCAATAACCAAGAGGTTTTCTGCGCACTCTAGTGGAGCCCCAAATAAGACTAAAGACGACCCGGAGTCTGCTGAGACCACACAATGCAATACAGAGCGGAGAAAAATGAAGACCTAAAATATGGCCTCAGCAGGAAGGGGTTAAACTGACCATCCCATCTGACCGGTCAGGAAGGTGGAAACAAAAAAAAAAGGGGGGGGGGGGAGTGTTGGGGTTGTCATCAGACTTTCCATAGCAACAGCAGTTACTAAGGGCTCAACATGACCCCCGTTACCATGGAGACCGCACCATGAAGGATGACACCCTGATATGAATGGGCCCTGCAGCCACCGCTCAGCCCGAGCGCACACACCGGCATCTCCGGCCCCTGCAGCGCCAGAAACTCACCTCCAGCCAACAACAAACGTCTCCTCAGTCCTAGAAGCCACCGCCGGTACCCACTCCGCCTCCTCAGTCAGCAGGCCCACGTGACCGGAAACGCTAAAGGAAGCTGATGAGCATAGAGAGGTTTCTTGCATAAGAACGCGCGCCCTCTGGCGGCCGGCGGTGAGTATGACACCTCTAGGGAATGCAGTGTAAATCCACTAGTGGCCACCAGAGGGCGGAGTATTATTATTACAGTATTATTATTATTATTATTATTATTATTATTATTACTATTATTATTTATCCCCCTTTCATATGTAAAGTGCCATGGAATAAATGGCACTATAATAATAATAATAATAATTATTATTGTTATTTATTGCTATTATTATTCTTTTTATTATTATGTTTTACTTTTTTTATAATATATTTATTTATTGGTAATTATTATATATTAATATTAAATATAATTTTATTATAATTATTTATTATTATTATTGCCATTGTTATTTATTATTATTTATTACTATCATTAATAATGTTTTGTTGTATTATTATATTTCATTATTATTGCTATTGTTATTTATTACTGCTATTATTATTTTTATTACATATTACTATTATATTTTATTATTATGTTTTTCATTTTTTTATAATATATTTATTTATTGGTAATTATTATTATGTATTAATAATAAATACAATTTTATTATAATTATTTTTTATTATTATTGCCATTGCTATTTATTATTATTTATTACTATCATTAATAATGATTTGTTTATTATTACATTTTATTATTATTGCTATTGTTATTTATTACTGCTATTATTATTTTTATTACGTATTACTATTATTTTTAGTATGTTTTCATTTTTTTATAATATATTTATTTACTGGTTATTATTATGTATTATTATTATTAAATATAATTTTATAGTAATTATTTATTATTATCATTGCCATTATTTATTATTATTTATTACTATCATTAATAATGTTTTTTTATTATTATATTTTATTATTATTGCTATTGTTATTTATTACTGCTATTATTATTTTTATTACGTATTACTATTATTTTTTATTATGTTTTTCATTTTTTTATAATATATTTATTTATTGGTAATTATTATTATGTATTAATATTAAATATAATTGTATTATAATTATTTATTATTATTATTATTATTATTGCCATTGTTATTTATTACTATCATTAATAATGATTTTTTTATTATTATATTTTATTATTATTGCTATTGTTATTTATTACTGCTATTATTATTTTATTATGTGTTACTATTATTTTTTATTATTATTTATTATTATTTTTATTATAGTTATTTATTGCTATTGCTATTGTTATTTATTATTATAATTATTATTATTATTATTATTATTATTTATACCCCTTTCCTATGTGATGTGCCATGGAATAAATGGCACTATAATAATAAATAATAATAATAATTTGTATTGGTATTGTTATTTATTGCTATTATTATTATTGTTATTATTTTTATTATTTTGTTTTACCATTATTTTATTATTCACCATTATTTTATTATTCATTATTATTATATTTGTTATTATTATATGATATTATTAAATATGATTTTATTATTATAGTTATTTATTATTATTGCTATTTATTGTTTATTATTCTCATTAAATATTATTCTTATTATTATATTTTTTTATTATTGCTATTGTTATTTATTACTTTTACAGGTCTAATAAAAAATAGAGACAGACACATGATTAGAGCCCATATTTTCTTGCTGTAGCAGCGATTTCTAGGACCAAACAGCATTTACACATGAGGAAGTGAAAATTTATGACAAAACAAGTTCCTCATGGGTGGAGCTTAGTAATCACATGACGTAGAATTATCTCAAGGGGTGATGGGGTGGAGTTTGATAGTGGATAGAAGGGTACATGTTGCTACTTTGTAGTTCCCTTACTTTAACAGTGATAACATGGAACAATGTACACCAAGAGAACGGAAACCTAATGATAAAGACATGTCAAAATTGAGTCTCCTTTTAGTATTCTAAGATTTTTTTTTAAAGGCGTATTCTACATAAAGATGTCGCTGGCATCAGGAAACTCCAAATGTGCACAGAAAAATGCATCAAAAACCGCTACAAATCTCCATCATGTGCACAAAGCCTTAGGAGCTGAAAGAAATGATATTACACCATTGCGATATTCCATAGCATCTCTATCACTACATTGCATGTGAGGAGGGAATTACACTTTGTTTGCAAAAAAATCCAACAATACAATTTAATTACCATTAAAATTTAATTGAAACACTTATACAAATACAAATGGGTGATGTAAAAAAGCAAATCAGGAGAATAACCATTCATATAAATATGCTGCAGATACAGAGGGGAAAATAAGTATTTAATCCTCTGCCGATTTTACAAGTTTTCCCACCTACAAAGAATGGAGCGGTCTGTAATTTACTGTATATCATAGGTAACGTCAACTGTGACAAACAATAAAAAAAATCCAGAAAATCCCATTGTATGATTTTTAAATAATACATTTTGCATTTTATTGCATAAAATAAGTATTTTATACAATAGAAAAACGGAGTTAATATTTGGTAGAAACCTTTGTTTGCAGTTAAGTTACAGAGGTCGGACGTTTCCGGTCGTTCTTGACCAGGTTTGCACACACTGCAGCAGGGATTGTGGTGACTGTTCCATACAGATCTTCTCCATATCTTCAGGTTTTGGGACTGTCACTGGGCAACATTGAGTTTCAGCTCCTCCAAAGAGTTTCTATTGGTTTCAGGTCTGGAGACTGGCTGGGCCTCTCCAGGACCTTGAAATGCTTCTTATGGAGCCACTCTTTAGCTACCCTGGTTGTGTTTTGGGTCATTGTTATGCTGGAAGACCCAGTTAGGACCCATCTGTGACGACATGGACTCTCATGGGTTCAAGTTTCTTAAAATTCAGCCAGATAGGATGATAGATTGTTTATAGACAGGGGGGATAAGTCCCTAATTGTTTTTACAAGACTCTTGTTGACTCATGTAATTGTGTTGGCCACTGAAAGCCAGACGTATTGTTTCTCCAGACTCTTCCAGTAATCATTGTATTGTAGTTGTGTATTCCTAATGTGATTACCTTAGTAGCCATTATCTAGTCTGTGCATTCCAGACTACATGTATACCCTCAGTCTTTCTGTAGACATCATTTGGATGAATATTGTCCATGCAGCTTGAGATTCATCCAATGGGAGAGGTGATCTTGTCTAACCAATCGATGAGGACGCGGTGTATCCAAGTGGAAGGCTGTGGCTATAAAAGGGATTTCTTTAAGCCACCAGGTGGTTGTTGATGGATGCTAATGGATCCAGTCTAAGCTCTTAGGAGCTGACTAGAGGATCAGGATACCCCATGGCTTCAATCTAGGGACTCCGGTTCCGGTTGGAGACCATATTCACAGCCTAGGGATTTCGACTCCGGCTGCCAGGATTATATCATCATACCAGGACTACCTAAGGAGGACACTCAGGTTGGGACAATCCGGTCACCTGTCTACAGACTTTGCAAATCTGGCTCTATTCCTATCTCGGTGGGTGCCCGCCGAAAGCGGGGTGCTGCTGGATTGGAGTAAGCGGCCCTGGAAGCTCTGAGGCAAGGACATTCTAATCCCTGGTGAGCCAGCGGAAGGGTGAGACTCTGTTGCCTGTTACATTTGTGTGTTTTTCTGGTTATGTGTTATGTGCCGTTAATTGTTTGGGGATCCAATAAAGTCTAATTATTGTGGTTCCCTCACCCTGTGTTGTCTGAATAGTGTTCCGCCCACGGTTGAGGAGGCCGGCGTTCAGTTGGGATGAGCCCTGAGCCACGCTGTCTTTCTAAAGGCGGCTGGTTCAGTGCACAAGAGCACCCACTGAGCCCCGTGTCTCCACAATCTTCAATTCTCTTACTGAGGGAAGGAGGTCGTTAGACAAAACCTCATGATACATGACCCCATCCATCAGTACGGTGCAGTTGTCTTGTCCCCTTTGCAGAAAAGCACCAAAGTATGATGTTTCCTCCCCAATGCTTCACAGTTGGGACATTCTCCATGGAGTTGTACTCATCCTTCCTCTTCCAAACACGGCGAGTGGAGTTGATACCAAAAAGTTCTATTTTGGTCTCATCTGACCACATGACCTTCTCCCATGCCGTCTCTGGATCATCCAGATTGTCATTGGCGAACTTCAAACAGGCTTGACATGTGCTGGTGTGAGCAGGAGGACCTTGTGTGTCCTGCAGGATTCTAATCCATGACGGTGTAGTGTGTATCAGTGATCTTTGAGACTGTGGTCCCAGTTCTCTTCAGGCCAATGACCAGGTCCTCCCATGTAGTTCTGGGCTGATTTCTGACCTTTTTCGGAATTATTCTTACCCCACAAGTTGAAATCTTGCATGAAGCCCCGACCGAGTAAGATTGACAGTTATCTTGTGTTTCTTCCATTTTCTAATAATTGCGTCAACAGTTGTTTCCTTCTCACCAAGCTGCTTGCCTATTGTCCTCTAGCCCATCCCCGCCTTGTGCAGGTCTACAATTTCCCCTTGTTGTCTTTAGACAGCTCTTTGCCATGGTTTGAGAGGTTGGAGTGTGATTGAGCATGTGGACAGGTATCTTTTATATAGGTAATGGGTTCAAACAGGGGCAATTACTACAGGTAATGAGTGCAGAGTAGGAGCTTCTTAAAGAAAAAATAACAGGTCTGTGAGAGCCAGAAAACTTGCTGGTTGGTCAGTGATCAAATACTTATTTCATTCATGAACTGACTTATACATTGTACATTGAGAATAGAAATAGGAAGGTGTCAACTGGATAAAGATATGCACCTATTGCTATTCGTGGGTTTATTGTATGTGCGTGTGTAAGTAATATCCTTTTATATATACTGTAGATCGTTAAATCCCCAAAAAATATTTCCTATTTAATATAGCTAAATAGAATTTTATTCTAAAAAACTCCAGCAGGGAAGGATCATCACCAGACCAAATAACTACAATATCATCAGTAAACTGCGGCACGTGCGCAGATGAGAGTTTGAGCCGAGAGCTCCATCTGCGCATGTGCCGACTCCGGGCGGCATTATTTGAAGTCCTCACCACCCGACCCGCAGGGCCAGTCCAGCCGCCGGAGACCCAGCAAAACCTCCCCAGTACTAGCGCAGACACCGCACAGCCGCACCAGCCACCGGAGACCCGCACAGCTGCTGCAGACACCACAGTCTCCCCAGCACCAGCCGCCACAGACCCCGCACTAGCCTCCACAGACTCAGCAGCACCAGACCAGCCACCACAGCCCCTGCACAGCTGCCACAGCATTCCCCTGGCCTCTTGCAACCCCTCTCCACACCCCCCGGAAACCTGCATTCAGGATATAAGATGCACCCCTCACTGTCTCACAAATTTTTGGGAGTAAAAGTGCGTCTTCAAAATACGGTATGCTAGAAGACCAGGATTTCACGGAGCATGCTCCCTGGATAAATGAGAATGTCTTTCCACTTGTCCACATGGAGGTTTGCATAATTTGGCGTGAACCTGGTTCCCATGGCAGATCCCCACTGCTGGATATTGTAGTCCGCCCCATTCCAGTTAAAATGAAACAAATGCAATCCCTGATAATTAGGACTTATTCTACTGGGTATTGTTTGGTTTTCCAGAGAAAGTGTTCCTAGGCATCACAACCCCTATTATGTTAAATAACAGTATACAGTATATATTAAATATAAATATATATATATATATATATATATATATATATATATATATATATATATATATATATGTAACCCATGATGGAATGGTTCTGCTGTAACACTCATACTGATGTCCGCACACTGCCCTGCCTTCCTCCCCTGGCGAGGACATCGGTTCTCTCACCTGCCCGGCTACCCCGTCCCCGGTCCATGCTGCTCAATTTTCAAGCTTTTAATTTTCATGCCCTTAAACCAGAGAGTTCTGTCACACAAAATAGTTAATAAATTATGTTGAGGATAAGAATTAAGTAACCAAAAATACTTAATTCAGCCATTTCATAGACTTAGGTATATAGTTTAGTAGATGTAAACTAACACACATATTTAGGCATGCTTTTGCTTCTCACTAATATATATATATATATATATTCTCACTAATATATATATATATATATATATATATATATATACGCACACACATTGCATATTCAGTGTTTTTTCCTTAATATAATATATATATGCACATGTAGCACAAATAACTTGAAGATGGCTGCCACATCCTGTCTACACCCAAGTTAATGAACAAAGGAGAATTCCTAAAGTTTGAACTGATCAATCCAGCAGAGATTATGCAAATTCCTATACGTCTTGAAGCCCCGACCTGCGATACTTGATTGGACTATACTCTTGTATATAACCTTACTATAAAAAGCCTTGCCCGAGAAAAATAATGTCCAGTCAGCGTCTGTCATGGATATAGTTATAACTGACTTGTAATCCGTTATTTTAGTCTCGTGTGCACACATGACATTATAATTTGAACACGGCAGTCAGACCTTAAGAGACAAATTTGTAGTCTCACCTCAACAATTACATATCCCACATGCCTACTTTACATCAGCGCAATTTTTGAAACAAAATTTTTTGGTGCTAGGAAGTTAGAAGGGGTCAAAGTTCATCAGCAATTTCTAATTATTCCAACAAAATTTACAAAATCATTTTTTAGGGACCACACCATGTTTGAAGTGACTTTCAGAAGGCTAGATGGCAGAAAATTCCCAAAAGTGACACCATTCTAAGAACTGCACCTATCAAAGTGCTAAAAACCTCATCCAAGAAGTTTATTAACCCTTCAGATACTTCACAGGACCTAAAGCGATGTGGAATGAAGAAAAAAAAAAAATGATAATTTTACCTAAAAATGTTGCTCTAGACCCAATTTATTCACTTTTAGAAAAAAATAACACAACAAAGTGGACCCTAAAATTTGTTCCCCAGTTTCTTCTGACCGCACTAATACCACACAAGTGGTCAGATACCTCTGTTTGGAGAAATGGAAGAGCTCAGAACAGAAGGAGAAATATTTGAATTTTGGAAAGCAAATTTGGCTGAAATACATTGCGGGCACTTGTTCCATTTGTAGGGCTCATAAGGTACCTAAACAGCAGAAACCTCCCACAAGTGACCCCATTTTGGAAACTAGACCTCTCAAGGAATTTATCTAGATGTTTGGTGAGCACTTTGAACACCCGGGTGTTTCACAGAAGTTTATAATGTTAGGCTGTGAAAATAAAAAAATACATTTTTACCACAAAATTGTTACTTCAACCAGATACTTTTATAAAAAAAAAAGCCAACAGGAACAAATTCAGCATCAAATTCATTGTGCAATTTCTCCTGAGTCCGCTGATACCTCATATCGGGTGGAAATCAACTGTTTGGGCGCACGGCAGGGCTCGGAAAGGAAGGAGCGCCATTTGACTGTGAAATTGGCTAGAATCATTAGCGGATGCTATGTCGCGTTTGGAGAGCCCCTAAGGTGCCTAAACAGTGGAGCTCCCCCACAAGTGACCCCATTCTGGAATCAAGACACCTCAAGCATTTTACCTAGGGGTATAGTGAGCATTTTGAATCCACGAGTACTTCACTGAATTTGATAACCTTAGGTTGCCATATTGAAAATTTTCATTTTTTTCACAAAAATGTTGCTTTAGCACCAAATTTATCACTTTTAAAGAGGCTGCACCAAAAAGTGGACCCCACAGTTTGTTATCCAAATTCTTATGCGGCCAGGGGTACCCCACATGTGGTCAAAAATGTCTGTTTGGATAAATGGGAGCGCTTGGAATGGAAGGAGCACCATTTGAATATTGGAAAAGTTTAAATAAATTGGGGGCACCATGTCGCATTTGCAGGGCCCCTAGGGTACCTACACATCAGAAACCCCTACAAGTGACCCCATTTTGGAAACTAGACCCCTCAAGGATTTTATACAGGTTTATAGTGAGCATTTTGAATCCTCAGGTACTTCACAAAAATGTTGTGCTAGTGCCAAATTTCTCACTTTTAGGCTGTGCCCACGATCTGGCGACACTGCGTCTAGTACACAGTGCCAGCCCTCCTGCAGAGATGGGGGTGTTGTCCATGGGAGAACGCAGCTGCCTATGTCCACAATCCGGGTTAAGGCTGCTGCGGACTTTAGCTCTTGTCTTCGCAGCATAAGTTTACATGCTGCTGCTCAGGAAGCCACATCGGATGTCAGTTTATGCTGCAGAGAAAATAGGCGGAGTGGGCATGAGATTTCTAAAAATCCTTCCACTGCGCTTCTACTGCACAATGCAGCGTTCTGGAAGGAGCGAAAACACTCTGCGTCCAAAACACTGCAAACCCTGATTGTGGGCACACAGCCTAAAAAGCTACAATGGATGGATGGATGCATGTCAAACACATATATGTATAATGTCGCACCCCCCTACATATTCCATGCTGGCACCCTTTAGTGCCTTTCATATGGTACTAAAGGGTGCTTAGCCTTGTATTTAGCCAAAAAATAAATAATTAAAATAAACAACGTGGGCTCCCCCCTATTTTTGATAGCCAGTTAGGGTAAAGCAGACGGCTGCAGCCTGCAGACCACAGCTGACAGCTTCACCTTGGCTGGTTATCCAATTTGGAGGGCACCCCAGCCTGTTTTTTTTGTAATTATTTATAAATAAATAATTAAAAAAAAATGTGGGGTCCCCCAAATTGGATAACCAGCCAAGGTGACGCTTGCAGAAGGGTTATGGTATTTTCAGGGTGGAAAGAGCCATGGTTATTGGACTCTTCTCAGTCTAAAAATAGCAGGCCACAGCCGCCCCAGAAGTGGTGCATCCATTAGATGCGCCAATCCTGGCACTTTGCCCTAGCTCATCCTGATGCCCTGGTGCGGTGGAAAACGGGGTAATAAATGGGGTTGGTACCAGCTGTAATGTCACCTGGCATCAAGCCCAGCGGTTAGTGATGTCATGGCGTCTATCACATACCCGACATCACAACTGTCAGTAATAAAAATAGACAACAAAAAAGGTACCGGGGGACACCGGGGGTTGTAGGGGGTGACCTGGCTGAAGCTGGGGAGGAGTTTTCTGTCACATCTTCCATGCGACAGAAATCAGAGGAGGAGGGTGAATGTGGCCGGCGTGTTGGTCGTGCACGCCGCCATCTTGGATTATGGAGAGGGGGTTGGGGAGTCACTTTGGTGACACCTGGGGACCAGAGGGGATCGGGGGAGGAGATTGACATGTTTGATCATGCCATTTGGGGGATAAATCATTTTTCACCATGTGCTGTTATTTACTGTAGCGTGACCATTGGTATACGGTGCATACCAATGATCACGTGAACGGGGACTGGAAAAAAACATCCCGAATCGTGATCTCCAGGGTCTCAGCTACCCCCGGTAGCTGAAATCCCGAAGATTTTCCGACGCTAGGGGGCGCTATTTACTTTTTTCTGCCTGCCATTTATCTCCGCAAGGCTGTTGTAATGGGGTTAAATGTCAGTAATGTAGAACTAACCATCAGCCGTGTGAGAAAAAGAAAACTTTGTAAAATATCCTGTTCAGGAAGAGGTAATTGAAAATATAAATTTATAATTAACTCCTTCATGCACCGATACTCTAATAATATGTAGAATATAATGTTCTGGCGATATGTATAGTGACATTTTAATTGCTGTGTATGTAAACATAAAGCTGCTCCCCCAGATTATCTCCACAGCTTCATATATTAAGCAGATTATAGCACGTCTATATGAAATGCACTGTGGAGAAATAACAGCGTCCTGCCCCTTTAAATCCTGTGTGTTGCATGACACTGGTCAGCAGCCAATAAGATTGCTGGATTTGAATCTAGAAATAAACACAAACAAACTGTCGCTCTCCTCAGTGTTTTACAGACAGTGACGAGTGGAGTTGTATATCGGTGAGTGCCGCCATCACATCCCCTGATGACCGGACACTGATTTATCTCCTCTCCTCGATGCTTCTTTCCTGTTATCTGGAATCCGCTGATGATTTTATCATTTCACCTAAACTCAAAACAGGCGAGAAACCGGGCAGAGCCGAGAATTCTGCCACAACCGCTGCTGTCACCGGCCACTAGGGGGCGCTATCAGTGCAATCTGTATTTACTGGTGCACTGTGCTCCCCCTAGTGGCTGCAGGAGAGCAGACGTTTATGTTTAGGTTACACAGGACACTGCTACCGGTATTATTTATTGGGGCATTATTTACATCTAATGTCAGTGGGATTAGTGTCCTGGCGCTGTTATTGGGGCTCAGGCTCTATGTGCTGGTAATTAAGTCACTGTCGCTGTCATTTTTGTGATGTTACCTGTATTTATTTGTATGAAAAACATAGAAATCCATGTATGCCATATATCTGTATTTACAGGCCCCAGTACAATCCTATGTACAGTGTTTTCCATGTGGTATTACCTATACTGGAGACTCTACAAACACCCAGAATAGACTGGATTTGCTCATGTTGCCTCCATGTATGGGTGTAATGGGGTCTGATAACTGGGGTGACGCTCACTATGAATATGTCTGGGATCTGCGGTGTTTGTGTATTTATCAGATCTGTGACTAAATCTTTTTTGGATTCACAGATTTTGCTATGGAGTTATCAATGTACGATATTTACAAGATGGCACGGAGCCGCAGCTCTATGGAGGACCGCAGCTTTATTATACACGGACCCTCATCCTATTGTCCATCCCTGATGAGTGATGAGTGGACACTCACCGGATTCTGTTTTCTTTAGGACGTCTACCGCCGCCAGGAATGCGTCTTCGGATCTGGATACTTATCATGTGAGATTATTATTTTATATAATAACAATTTCCAGTTAATCTGAGAATAAAGTGTCATTCCTATAATCCAGCAGTTAATAATCCAGAACATGTATTAGTCCAGCACAGAATTACAGCACAGTGTCAGTTAGAAAATAGTTTTCCATAGTAATTTGTGTGATTTTCTTTGCACAGAATCATTCAGAATCCAGCAGGTCACGGGGATTTGGGTTAAAGGAATTTTCCTGTAATTTTAAGGATTTCTGGACATTGTATGATTGATCCCATTATCTGCTTGTGTTTTCTCTCCAGCTCGTCCCAGCACCAAGGAGGAGGCAGAAGACCAACTGCTCATCTACAGCACCAGATTCCTCCCATCACCGATCTTCAATATGGAGGTGACTGATCACTCCGCATATTATGTCCTCGTGTTCTGTCCATAGATGTAAAGGAATATCTCAGCAGACAATTAACTTGCTCGTTTTTTCTTAGCCCCTGATGCCGACCAACCGCGAAGCCCAGAAAAAATATCTTCCATATCCTTTATATGAAGAAAGACCTGAGCCACCATCAGTGACGCCAGAGCCGCCATCAGTGACGCCAGAGCCGCCATCAGTGACGCCAGAGCCGCCATCAGTGACGACCAAGCCGCCATCAGTGACGCCAGAGCTGCCATCAGTGACGCCAGAGCTGCCATCAGTGACGCCAGAGCCGCCATCAGTGACGCCAGAAGAGCAGAATGAAGAGGATATAACGGAGCCAATGGAGGTGACAGACCAGGAAGAAAGTAAGAAAGAAGACACCAAGAAGACGCCATAGCAGTGGAATGAAGTGGTGATATCCGATCCAATGAAGTATCGGGAGGTGAAAGTCTTTGAAGAAGATGAGAAAGAAGACACCAAGAAGAAAGAAAAGAAAGGTTCAGGAGCTAAAAGACGAATGATGCAAAATACTACAACAAGCACCATTCAGAACCAGCCGGCAAAGAAAAAACGAGATCACAACCAGCCGGCACAGAGTCAACGAGATCAAAACCAGCAAGCAAAGAGACAACAAGATCAGAACCAGCCGGCACAGAGACAAAGACTTCAGTACCAGCCGGCAAAGAGAAAACGAGATCACAACCAGCCGGCACAGAGTCAACGACTTCAGATCCACCTGAAAAAGAGACAAAGACTTCAGAACAAGACAGCAAAGAGACAAAGAGTTAAGAAGCAGACGGCACAGAGTCAGATGATCCGCCAGCAGTCCTCCATATTGAAATACATCAGCTCCAACCTCAGTGGAATAAAAAACGCCATTTGGACCAACCTCTTCAAAGCGATGAGACGCTGATGGACTGTGGACCCAACATACAAGCTGTAAGAACATCAACAGCATAAAATCTGGTAAGTATAATAATAATAATAATAATAATAACCATAAATAGTGATGATTAGGTTTAGAAATAAATTAAAAATGTAGTAAAAACATTAAAAAGACTTATGAAATAGAAGCAGTAATATAGTATCTAATATCATAATATTAAGAGCAGTAACTCTAACATTAATTGTACAATAATGATAATTAGAGCAAAAAAAATAATCTCAGCAGGTTTGATCCAGGGTTCTTGGACTGATCGCCTTTTCCTGGGGTCGAGAAGGAATTTTTCCCCCTGAGACACAAAGTGACTGAATGTGTCCAGGTTTTTTTTGCCTTCTTCTGGATCAACAGCTTTAGGAATAGGAATCTACGTTATAATTTTAGTAAAATATCAATACAAATGTTAATAATAATAGTAATAATAATAAAATAGCAATAATCTAAAAATATCTAGAATAAAATATTACAGAGATGAATAATAAAAATAATAATAACAATAATAGAATAGTAATACAATCAGTAAAATAGGAACAAACTAAAAATAGCATAAATAGTAATAATAGTAATAATACTAATAGTATTTATAGTAATGACTAGAATAATTAGTATATCATTATTAATAGGTATTAGGGGATTTGATCCAGGGTCTCGGACTGATCGCCTTTTCCCGGGGTCGAGAAGGAATTTTTCCCCTTGAGACACAAATTGGCTGAATGTGTCCAGGGGTTTTTGCCTTCTTCTGGATCAATAGCTTTAGGAATAGGGATCTAATTAATAGCAAATAAAGAAATAATAGAAATATTAGTAATAATAATATTAGAAATGAAATAGTAATACAAATTATAATATTACATTATTATTAGGAATAATATAATAATAACAATACATTATTAGGTACTGTCAGATTTGATCCAGGGTTCTCGGACTGATCGCCTTTTCCAGGGGTCGAGAAGGAATTTTTACCCTGTGACACAAATTGGCTGAATGTGTCCAGGTTTTTTTTTGCCTTCTTCTGGATCAACAGCTTTAGGAATAGGGATCTAATTCATAGCAAATAAAGAAATAATAGAAATGTTAGGAATAATAATAATATTAAAAAGAATAAGTTAAAAAGCACAGAAATAGTATTTAAAAAATAATAGTAATATAAATGATAGTATTACATTGTTATTAGGAATAATATAATAATATAACACATTATTAGGCACCAGCAGGATTGATCCAGGGTTCACGGACTGATCGCCTTTTCCCGGGGTCGAGAAGGAATTCTTCCCCTTGACACAAATTGGCTGAACGTGTCCAGGGTTTTTTTGCCTTCTTCTGGATCAACAGCTTTAATTCTAGTGATTTTATAGTACTAGAGTAATGATAGTAATAATAAGTATAATAATATTGTAATAGTAATGAATAGGTTACTAGGATAATAATAAGAATATTATAAATACAATAAATAGGTTAGTGTAGGGCCCCATCTGATGAGGTCGCCTTGTCGTTGGCAGATGGGCTTGCATAATTTGGTTAAAATGTGCAATAAGAACCTCACATTTATAAGTATAGTAAATATGGCAGTAATAAAAGGTAGAATATTATAAATATAACTTTCTGTTGTTGCCTTTATTTTCCTGCAATAAAGAAAATCAGAAAATCTAACACATTTAGAAACATCTGTCTTTCAATGTAGCAATGAGACGCATGATCTAGATTTTCCACAAAATGCAATAACAGGCGATCAAAACGTAGCATCTGTGCAAAACTGGTACTGTTAAAAAGTCCGCTCAAGATGCAAATAAATAAGCAGTCACTGAGCCATAGATCCCGAAAAATGAGAATGCTACGGTTTTCGGAAAATGGCGCAAACGTCTGAATTTTTTTTAACCCCTTAGATAACAGTAAACGTATACACATTTGCTGACTCTGAACTCATACTGACCTGAGGCATCACACCAACACATCAGTTTTACCATATAGTGAACAAGGTAAATAAAATATCCCCAAAACAATTGTGCAATTACCGTAATTTTTGCTTTATAAGATGCACCGGATTATAAGATGCACCTCAAATTTAGAGATAAAAAAGGTAAAAACAATTAAAAATGGGGTCCGTCTTACACTCCGGTATCTTACCGGAGGGGGGCAGCAGCAGTGGTGAAGCGGGGCCACAGGAGGTAGAGGTTGTGCTGGCAGGCGCAGCGGTGTCCGTGGCGGCAGGCGTGGTGGATCAGTGGCGGCAGGCGCTGCGGGTCAGTGGTGGCAGGCACAGCGGGTCAGCAGCGGCGTCCGTGGCGGCAGGCACGGCGGGTCAGTAGTGGCAGCAGCGGCAGCAGGTGAGTGGTGCAGTAGGCCGGTGTGATGAGTGTTCGCGGTCCTGGTTCAAATGATGGTGCCTGGAGCGGCGCATGCGCAGATAGCGCTCTCATCCAAGGGCTCCATCTGCGCACGCGCTGACTCTCGGCGAAATCATTTGAAACTGGGATCGCGGACACACTGGGAAACCTGCCGCACAGCCGCCCACACGCACAGAGTGGCAGCCAGCAGGCCGCCCGCCCATCTGCACAGAGAGGCAGCCGGCACCAACCGGCACCTGGCTGACGCCCGCATGCAGCCACAGGCACCTGCTGCCTCCCACACGCAGGCACCTGCCCGCCCGCACACAGGCACCTGGCTGCTGCCCGCACGCAGCCACAGGCACCCGCCCGCCCGCACACAGGCACTCAGCTGCTGCCCGCTTGCACACAGGCACCCGGCTGCCACCAGCACGCAGCCACAGGCACCTGGCCGCCTGAATGCACCCGGTCGCTGCACAGACAAGCCCCCCAGGTAAAGCTTTATTCGGATTTTAAGACGCACCACTCATTTTCCTCCCAAATTTTTGAGAGGAAAAGTGCATCTTATAATCCAAAAAACACGGCACATACAGCAGCCATTCTAAAAAACCCATAGAGTTGCAGTCTTAATTTGATGACATAGATTTCCATTCAAAAATGTTAACAAATTTATAGAGAAACAAAATAAATTGTAAAACCTTCTTTCAATGTCTTATACTTAGGAAAAAAAATCCACCTGCTTTGGGGATATTTCTGGAGTAAGTTACACATCTTTAGTGATGTAACCTATGATGAATTTGATGGGCGGACAGAACACCCATGTGCTGCACATCCTATGCTTGTATTGGTGGAGCTGGCCGACACGGTGGTGAAAATGACAAAAATCACAATGTTTCTGCACAACTTCCAAGTTGTGAAAACATTGCAACCTATTAAAGAGAGCCAGCCAGCAGGATTTTGCTGTATAAAGTAAAGGCAGTGTCATACAGGCAGTAAGATGCTGAATCCAGGCATACCTGTTATAGAAGGATCCGATGCTTGGGTGATGAAATATCTTTAATCGAAGTTCCAGAAATGCCCTGCACTTTGATTGTGTGCAGCGGGGGCGGGGCCTTTGTGGGTCGGGTCCTCGGTATTTATTTCTCCTCCGGCGTCCTCCTGGCTTTCCCTCTTTTCTTTATTTGAATATCGCACAGCACCACCATTGCAGCGCATCTTCATTACCACAATATTCTGTCTTCATTAAAATGGTGCGTCCGCGCATGCGTGTACCACGATCTCTGGCTCCATTTTATTAAAGACAATGTCCCACATTGCCAGAGGCCTAGGGAGGCTGGAGAAGAGTGCACACAGCCCTGGAGAGGCTAGAGAGGAGCGCACACGGGCCTAGGGAGGCTGGAGAAGAGCGCACACAGCCCTGGAGAGGCTAGAGAGGAGCACACACGGGCCTAGGGAGGCTGGAGAGGAGCGCACACAGCCCTGGGGAGGCTGGAGAGGAGTGCACACGGGCCTAGGGAGGCTGGAGAAGAGTGCACACAGCCCTGGAGAGGCTAGAGAGGACTGCACACGGGCCTAGGGAGGCTGGAGAAGAGTGCACACAGCCCTGGAGAGGCTAGAGAGGAGCGCACACGGGCCTAGGGAGGCTGGCGAAGAGCGCACACAGCCTTGGAGAGGCTAGAGAAGAGTGCACACGGGCCTAGGGAGGCTGGAGAAGAGGGCACACAGCCCTGGAGAGGCTAGAGAGGAGTGCACACGGGCCTAGGGAGGCTGGAGAAGAGTGCACACAGCCCTGGAGAGGCTGGAGAGGAGCACACACGGGCCTAGGGAGGCTGGAGAGGAGCGCACACAGCCCTGGAGAGGCTAGAGAGGAGTGCACACGGGCCTAGGGAGGCTGGAGAAGAGTGCACACAGCCCTGGAGAGGCTAGAGAGGAGCGCACACGGGCCTAGGGAGGCTGGCGAAGAGCGCACACAGCCCTGGAGAGGCTGGAGAGAAGCGCACGGAGGCCAGGGGAGGCTGGAGAAGAGCGCACACAGCCCTGGGGAGGCTGGAGAGAAGCGCACGGAGGCCAGGGGAGGCTGGAGATTCTTTTATTAATATTTATATTAGTATGTATTACTATTATTAATTATTATTTTTTTTTTAATATAGTTATTTATTATTATTACTATTGATTATTATTATTAGATATGTATAACCACAGATTTAAAAATTAAAATCTAATTTAACGGAGTAATGTGAGAAAAGGTAAATACAGTAGACAAGGTTCATAAGCCCAACCCATTGTCATATTTCTAGATTCAAAACACGTGGATTTTTTTTATATTTTTTTACAAAATTTCCCATTTAGCAACTTCTGAGTTCTTTCTATTTTTTTTTCTTTTTTTTTATGATTCAATAAAGCTACTTTTTAATTGGATAATTTAGAGATTGCGCACTGAACAAGATTTGTTTTTTTCACACCTCTAGGGAATTCAGTATAATTCCAATTGTAGCCACCAGGGGTAAAGTAATATTATTTTAGATTATTAATATAACAATAATAATCATATATTTATTTTATTATTATTATTATAATTTTTATTATTATTTTCTTATTTGTATTATTATTTGCATTACTATTATTTATATATTTTTATTACTAAATTATTTTATTATTATTTCTATTAATATTATTATTTCTATTATTATTTTGTATTATTATTTGTATTATCTTTTTTTATTATTTTCTTATTTGTATTATTATTTGCATTATTATCATTTATATATTTTTATTACTAAATTATTTTTTTTATTATTATTTCTATTAATAGTATTATTTCTATTATTATTTTGTATTCTTATTTGTATTATCATTTTTATTATTTTATTTGTATTATTAGCATTATTTATGTTATTTTTTATTACTAAATTATTATTATTATTTCTATTAATAGTATTATTTCTATTATTATTATTATTATTATTATTAATGTGTGTAGTATAATGAGGGGCTATTCACATGTCTGCGCGGTAAATGTGAATCATGTGTAGCTCGTGCCCATTATAGTCTATGGGGCTGTTCACGTGTCTGCACGATAAATCTGCTGCATGTGTCACTTGTGCCTATTATAGTCTATGGGGCTGTTTACATGTCTAAGCGGTAAATCTGCTGCATGTGTCCTTCGTGCCCATTATAGTCTATGGGGCTGTTCACATGTCTGTACTGTAAATCTGCTGCATGTGTCGCTCTTGCCCATTATAGTCTATGGAGCTGTTCACATGTCTGTACTGTAAATATGCTGCATGTGTTGCTCTTGCCCATTATAGTCTATGGAGCTGTTCACATGTCTGTACTGTAAATCTGTGCATGTGTCGCTCTTGCCCATTATAGTCTATGGGGCTGTTTACATGTCTAAGCGGTAAATCTGCTACATGTGTCGTTCGTGATCATTATAGTCTATGGGACTGTTGACATGTCTACGCGGTAAATCTGCTGCATGTGTCCTTCGTGCCCATTATAGTCTATGGGGCTGTTCACATGTCTGTACTGTATATCTGCTGCATGTGTCGCTCTTGCCCATTATAGTCTATGGAGCTGTTCACATGTCTGTACTGTAAATCTGCTGCATGTGTCGCTCTTGCCCATTATAGTCTATGGGGCTGTTCAAATGTCTGCGCGGTAAATCTGCTGCATGTGTCGCTCGTGCCCATTATAGTCTATGGAGCTGGTCACATGTCTGTGCGGTAAATCTGCTGCAAGTGTCGCTTGTGCCCATTATAGTGTATGAGGCTGTTCTGTGCGGTAATAATATAATCATAATAAATATGGGACACAGAACTTTTATTAACGTTTCTTCGCTGCGATTTCTTATGTCGTAACAATGAAAAAGTATAAAAAGAGCAAAAAAAAGGCAACAAAGCGTCCGGGATCCCGTCAGGATTGTATCCATGGATGCTCCAGACATTTTTCGGCTGACGCTCGCTTTTCCGGATAATATTCCAGCATCGGTAAGAGAAAGCTGGCCAATAGGAGCGCCTCATTCTTCTGCCACTTGTGCCTCTTCACCAGAGTGTCGTACAGGCCGCAGGGGTTCAAATATGGAATCCTCAGGAGGTCACCTGTGGGGGAGGAGACGGGAAACTACTTTATATTTTTAAAGGGCAAGATTTAGAAGGGTTTTATCCAGGTCTGAAGCCAGAAATATTGATGAGGACACTGGTTGCCTGCAACGAAGAATCACTGGGGAAAAGAAAAGGTGTTTTTTAAATTGTTCTAACTGCTGCCACCAGGTGGCGCTCACTGCACACATCTGCTATAGAGAGTAGTTAAGCTAGTTAGCTCCACCTGCTGGTGGCTATGTGCATTGCATGCATAGAGAAAAGTGATGGAGAATAATAATAATAACTACTTTTCTTTATTTTTTTAGTTGGAATTGACATGTCTGCACTCTTCATACCTTGTTTATTAAAAAAGGTTGTAGAATTTTTTCCCGAAAAGGCAACTTTGGGGGGTATACGGCCAAGCAGCTCAATTATACAGGCGATATGATCTGAAATATATATAAAATAATAATAATTATTTTAATATTTGTTGCTATGCCCCATATTGACCCATATTCCTCTGTTTTCATAATATCAGATTGGGGTATATGAAGGTGTCTTCATCCCCCTCTACTGGCCAGATAGAGAACTGCTACCATTGAGAGATATTGGAAACCCGACTATATGCACTGGGATGGGTCAATAAATCTCACAGTTGCAAGAAAACCATCAACAAGCAGGTTCCTACCATCATCCCTTGAGAAGTTTTCCCCAGCTTGTGGCTCGAACAGGTAGAAGGAAGTGGCCATTTCAAATGCCTAAAGTGAGAAATCAGACTGTAAGGTACACCGAGACATAATAAACCCTTATACCTGCTTATTAACCCTTTAATAACCCCTCTGACATAGGAGCGTTTTGCAATCTCAATTAATCAGTTGTATACAGTCAGCTCCTGAACTCCCCCCAGTGGTGGCCGCAGGCAATCTGAATTTTATTATTACACTATGTCTTTGCAGGATATCAGAAAAATGGTATTTATGGATGTACATTCATATTAAGGAGTGAGCAGTGATTTCTGAGTTGGATTAAAGGGGTCGTCCATTTTTATTTTTTTTTATATCCATGTCCTTAGGATAAGTCATGATTAGATCAGTGATTGTCTGATATCTGTTATCAGCCAGTGTATGGAGGAGGAACACTGCACCATACACTGTGTAGTGACCGTTCTCAGCTACTGCAGCTCCAATATAGTGAATGATATCTGCTATCAACCTGTGTATGGAGGAAGAGCACAGCGCCATACACTGGGTAGTGGCCGTTCTCAGGTACTGCAGCTCCCATGAAGTGAATGCAAAGCAGTAGGACCTGGTAAAAGCTGATCGGTGTGGGGTGCTGGGTGTCTGGCCCCCACCTATCTAATATTTATGACCTATCCCAAGCATAATTTATCCATATCATAGTACTGGACAACCCATTTAAAGGAGAGAAGAGTTAAAGAGAAGATACCATACACGCGGTGCTCCATATATCGGCCGGGGTGCTGTATCCGGAGCCCAGCAGGACCTCCAGCGCCCGGTACTGTTGAGTTTGGATCTCATCAGAGAATGGCTTATACTGCAAGACAGAAGCAAATGGATCAAATCTGTAATTGATTTAGACTGTGGCGGCCTCTGATTTTTTTAACTAAAGAGGTTGTAAATAATCTCCAAAAACAGACCCCGTTTGGTATTCACCGCCCCATATCAGATCCTTGTGTCTTGCACTCATGCGTCACCCCCTTCTACTGTCTGTACAGCGCCACAATATGGAGGGTAGATTTTTTTTTATAAAGTTTGAAAATAATAAAAAGAATTGAAAATAATCTAATATATATAAAGCTGAGTGTGTGTATATGTATATGTGTGTGTATGTGTGTATGTATGTGTATGTATGTGTGTACGTATGTACGTGTGTGTGTGTGTGTTTATGTGTGAATGTACATATATGTATGTGTATATGTATGTATGTGTGTGCATGTGTGTGTGTGTGTATATATGTGTGTGTGTGTATGTATATATGTGTGTGTGTGTATATATATATATATATATATATATATTGTGAGACTGTGACCGGGGTTATCTATGACGGCCGGTATGTCTCGCCCCGGTTGTGCTCACTCCATGATAGAAAGTAACTCCACTCCAGGGTTAATGCTGTTTCCCTACAGGCTGAAAGAAGGGTTAAAAGGAAACAGGAACAAGGGCGGGGGTGCCGGGTGTGAGGGAGTGAACACAACTCCCTGAGTTTTCTGCCGGAGAGGCACATGTGTACTGTTGTGGACTTTTGTTTGAATATTAAACCGTGCGCTGTGAACCTTGGTGCCTGGATCCCGTGTCTTCTGCTGCGCAGCCGACCACGCTACCTCACATATGGTGGAGAATGCGGGCATGCCAGCCCGGTGAGGTGTAGCTTCCATTCCTGGTGACCCAGCAGCGCATGTCCTGGATTCGAGCGGCTATACTACAGCCCAAACCCGGCGACGCCATGGAGGACATACTAAAGCAGCTGGCTCAGGCTACTGCACAGCAACAACAGACGAATACACACCTGCTCCGGACGTTGGATCATCAGCAGCAATCCTTGAAATTGCAGGAACAGAGGCACCAAGAACAGATGGTCCTCCTGGCCAAGTCGATCCGTGCCGGACCGGCAGCAACAACCCCGGGATCGGGTGACGACGGCAGCGTCCGGAAAGCGGTGAGACAAGCGTTGCAAAAGATGACCCCGGGGGATGATGTGGAAGCGTTCCTGGCGGTGTTTGAGCGGGTGGCCGAGCGGGAAAAACTGCCGACCCCCCAGTGGGCTGAGGTATTGTCACCCTATCTGACGGGGGAGCCCCAAAAAGCGTACCTGGACCTCTGTACCGAGGACGCCATAGAATATGCGACTTTGAAAGCCGAAATACTGGCTCGGTTGGGGGTGAATACCTATGTACGGGCTCAGCGGGTAAATCAGTGGTTCTATGAGGAAGCCAAACCCGTACGCTCCCAGGCCTATGACTTGTTGCATCTCGTAAAAAAGTGGTTGCAGCCTGACACTCTGAGCCCGGCGCAAATGGTGGAAAGGGTAGTAGTTGATCGTTTTGTGCGCACTTTACCCGTCACCATTCAACGGTGGGTAGGACAGGGCGACCCGAGTACCCTGGACCAATTAGTGTCCCTGGTAGAGCGGCATGTGGCTACGCAGGACTTGATACGGGACACTGAGACTTTGCGTACCGCCCGTCGGTCCGGCCCCTCCAAGCCTAGGGCCAAGGACCCAACGCCGACACCGGTGCAGGAGTCCGCTACTGTCCCGTCTGAGGCCGCGCCCGCCGTCCCTGAGGTCCGGAAGGCTATGTACCCTAAACGACAACTCGTCAAGGGGGTTTCCTTCCCTATTAGATGTTGGCGGTGCCAGCGGGTGGGACATATGGAAGCCCAGTGTCCACTCACCACGGAGCCCATGGATTGTGGGGTTACCCGGCGGGGTTCAATGTATGCTCAGGTGGTGTGTACCACTATATCTCCTTATGTTTCTCCCTTATTTCTACCTTCTTTATCCTTTTTCTCTTTTTTTCTTTTCTTCACTCTTCATACTTACAGGATTTTCTTTCTTCCTCTCTAGCGGTTAGATCCTTTTAGGTTACCCCTCACACTACGACAATGGCTTCATGTTCTTTCCTTAGTCCCCAATAGGTTATTTTCCTTATATTTTCCTTGATGTAATGTCATGATGCATTTTGTAAATATTGTTTCTGTTTGTTTTTCTTTGTATACCATGTCTTTCTTAGTGCTCTTGACCCCTGGTGAAGGCTCCTGCGTGAGCCGCAACGTTGGGCGGGCAGTACAATAATTGGTGAAAAATAAAGAAATTCTGTTCAAGCATATTATACCTGGACTTACCCTTTTTTTCATACACTGTGTGCCGGGACTACTCCTCTTGAGTAGTTGACGGGGTGGCACAGCTGCCCGGTGCCCAGGTAAGGTACCCCCATTTCGCTCTTAAGCAGGATTTACTCTACCGGGTAGATGAAATACGGGGCGTGGGGGTAGAGCAGTTGGTGGTGCCCCATCCGTATCGCCGGCGGGTCCTCGACTTGGCTCATAAACACCTGATGAGTGGCCACTTAGGGGTCAAGAAAACGCAGGAGCGAATATTGCAAAGGTTCTATTGGCCCGGGGTCTTTGGGGAGGTAAAACGGTTCTGCGAAACCTGCCCGGAGTGTCAGCTTACCGCACCCCTGACCCACTTTCGCAGTCCGTTGGTACCGTTACCCATTATAGAAGTCCCTTTTGAACGGATAGGGATGGATCTGGTGGGGCCCCTCGTAAAGTCTGCTCGAGGGCACCAACACATCCTTGTGATCGTTGACTATGCCACCCGGTATCCAGAGGCGATACCTCTCAGACATACTGCGGCGAAGCTTATAGCTCGGGAGTTGTTTGCGGTGTTCTGCCGGGTGGGGTTGCCCAAGGAGATCCTTACGGATCAGGGGACCCCATTCATGTCTAAAGTGACCAAAGAGCTATGCCGGCTGCTCCAGATCAAGCAGTTGCGTACGTCTGTGTATCATCCTCAGACGGATGGGTTAGTAGAACGATTCAATAAAACCCTGAAAACCATGCTCAAAAGGGTGATCTCCAAAGACGGGAAAGACTGGGATATGATGCTTCCCTATTTGATGTTTGCCATACGAGAGGTGCCACAGGCATCCACGGGGTTTTCGCCTTTTGAGTTGTTATACGGGCGACATCCCCGGGGATTGTTGGACCTGGCAAAGGAAACATGGGAGCAAGAGCCCACCCCCCATAAAAGTGTGATTGAACACATTTTAGGAATGCAGAACCGCATAAGCGCGGTCATGCCAATTGTGAAGGAGCATTTACAGGAGGCTCAGGCCGCGCAAAGCGGCCGCTACAATAGACAAGCCACCGTGCGGACCTTTAAACCCGGGGATCGGGTGTTGGTTTTAATCCCCACGGCGGAGAGTAAATTCCTGGCTCAGTGGCAAGGCCCCTACGAGATAAAGGAAAGAGTCGGGGTGGTCAACTATAAAGTATTGCAGCCCGGTAGGCGGAAACCTGAACAAATATACCATGTCAACCTATTAAAACCGTGGCAGGAACGGGAAAGCCTGATGGCTGTTCTTTCCCCATCTCCCTCCTCTTCGGGTCGTTCAAACCCGGCTCCAGCGACCTCCGGAGAGGACGAACCGGAAGTAAGGATTGGAGAAGCCCTCACCAAGACACAGAGGCTAGAGGCCAGACGGCTGGTTCAGCAGAACCCCGATGTCTTCTCCGAGCTGCCTGGTAGGACCAGTCTGATACCACATGATATTGTCACCGAGCCCCACCTGAAGGTACGCCTGAAGTCATACCGCGTGCCGGAGGCTCGAAGACAAGCCATATCAGAGGAAGTGAAGACAATGCTACGCCTGGGGGTCATCGAAAAATCCCGGAGTGAATGGGCTAGTCCCATTGTCCTAATACCAAAACGCGATGGCTCCTTAAGGTTCTGCAATGACTTTAGGAGATTGAACGAAATATCCAAGTTCGATCTCTACCCCATGCCCCGGGTGGATGAGCTGATTGATAGGCTGGGACAGGCGCGATATTTCACCACGCTCGACCTGACCAAGGGGTATTGGCAGGTGCCACTGACGGAGTCCGCCAAGGAGAAAACCGCTTTTGTTACGCCGGAGGTTCTCTTCCACTATGTTGTCTTGCCTTTTGGGTTACATGGCGCTCCGGCCACGTTCCAGAGGTTGATGGACTTGGTGCTGGAACCCCACCAGGCGTATGCATCAGCGTACCTTGATGACATCATTATTTACAGCTCCGAGTGGCAGACCCACTTGGAACAGGTACAAGCGGTGGTGGACGCGCTTCGAACAGCTGGATTGACAGCCAATCCCAAGAAATGTGCGTTGGGACTCACGGAAGCCCGCTACTTGGGCTACGTGATAGGCCAAGGAGTGATTAAGCCCCAAATTAACAAGGTTGAGGCGATCCAGAAGTGGCCTAGACCCCTGACCACGAAGCAGGTTAGGGCCTTCCTGGGTATCGTGGGGTACTACAGGAGGTTTGTAAAAGATTTTGCGGGACTATCAGCCCCCTTGACGGACCTCCTCAAAGGCAAGAAGTCCGTCATGGTGCGCTGGACTCCGCAGGCCGAGGACTCCTTCCGGGCCCTGAAGGGGGTTCTGTGCGGACAGCCCGTTCTTGTAAACCCTGATTTCCGGAAGGAGTTCATAGTACAGACTGACGCCTCTGAGGTCGGCCTGGGGGCAGTGCTGTCTCAGGTGGTTCAGGGGGAGGAACACCCCGTCACCTTCTTAAGTAGGAAGCTCACCCCTCCCGAGCGGAATTATAGCGTAGTGGAGAAGGAGTGCCTGGCGATCAAGTGGGCCTTGGAGTCCCTACGCTATTACCTGCTGGGACGGCAGATTCGCTTGGTGACGGATCACTCTCCACTGGTCTGGATGAGGTCCGCCAAGGAACGGAATGCCCGGGTTACCCGGTGGTTCCTTTCTCTACAGAACTTCCGGTTTACGGTTGAACACCGGGCCAGTAGGTTGCAGGGCAATGCCGATGCCTTGTCCCGCGGCCCGTGTTTGATGGCGGGAGTTCAACCCCGCACGCTTGAACTGAGGGGGGGGGTATGTGAGACTGTGACCAGGGTTATCTATGACGGCCGGTATGTCTCGCCCCGGTTGTGCTCACTCCATGATAGAAAGTAACTCCACTCCAGGGTTAATGCTGTTTCCCTACAGGCTGAAGGAAGGGTTAAAAGGAAACAGGAACAAGGGCGGGGGTGCCGGGTGTGAGGGAGTGAACACAACTCCCTGAGTTTTCTGCCGGAGAGGCACATGTGTACTGTTGTGGACTTTTGTTTGAATATTAAACCGTGTGCTGTGAACCTTGGTGCCTGGATCCCGTGTCTTCTGCTGCGCAGCCGACCACGCTACCTCACAATATATATATATATGTGTGTGTGTGTGTATATGTGTATGTATGTATATGTGTGTGTGTATCTGTGTGTGTATCTGTGTATGTGTGAATGTATGTATACGTGTGTGTATGTATGTATGTATGTGTGTGTGTATGTATGTGTGTGTGTGTATGTCCGCTAAAGGAAGCCACACAGTCACAGTCAAAATTTTGCACAGACGCCCCATGTGACTCAGGAAACGTCGTAGATTATGTTTTCAGAGGAAAAATTATCCCTGCGCCTTACAGTTATTTGCCAAAAAACCTGTCTCCATTAAAGTGAATGGAGCTGGAAGCTACAGGTCATTAATAGCAGTTATAATTGTTTGCTATAGGAACAAAGGACAGTGTTAGTATAAGAAGCTTATGTGTGAGATAATATGATATCTGTGGAAAGATGGATAGAGACACACAGAGACAGAGACAGAGAGACATAGACAGATATACAGAGAGACAAAGAGACAAAAAGAGAAACAGAGAGAGAGAGAGAAGACACAGACAGTTACAAATGGAGACAGAAAGAAAAGGAGAGACAGAGAGACAGTTACAAACCCGGTCAACACCGGGTACCACAGCTAGTAACATAAGAAAATAAAATCTAGTCCTATAAAGTTACAGAATTTTTCCTATTAATGAGATCTTTTTTCCTTACTTAAAGGGCCCCTTCACTCAGTACGTGCCGTCCGATCTGTGGATAGAGGAGGAGAAGCTGAGCAGAAAGATATATAAATTTATTGGAAAAGATTCAGTGTAACTTGTATTTTATTCAGTGAAATCCTTGGACTTTGTGCAGGAGTCCAGTGGGCGGGGCTACCAGTGATTGACACTTATATCTGCATTAGCTCCACCCACTGGACTCCTACAAACACCTTGAATTTTAATGTCTCAAATACTAGCATTGCTGAATCTTTTCCCCATAAAGTGTGATCAGCTCCTCCTCTCCCATATCAACCCCTGAAGATCAGACGTCATTTTCAACCTGATGGTTTCTCTTTAAAGGAAAATTCTGTTTCAAAGTGATGGCCTGAAATCTTAATTTTTGGAAACTTTCTAAGCAAGTTCCTATTTTCCTTGACCCTTTGCTTACAGGGTCGTTCCAAAGGGGTCTCGTTTCTGTGCATAGCATCGCGGCATCGTTTTTATGGACATCCCTTGTCTGAGCTCGCGGGGTCCTCTGATGCATCTACATTACAACTTGTCATTTTTGGCCATGAGCTTCCCCCTTTGAAGACCATCATCACTCAATGGAGTGGAAGACTTACCGTCCAACACGCGCTGCCCAAATCCGCGATTTTCACCCCCAGCATGTCCGCATTTCCAGTCTCGAAGAGATGAGTCAAAAAATTGGTGTCGACCCCTAGAAAGAGACAATAATGGGATGACTTCCCGTAAAGAGTTTGACCTTCACGGTGGACGGAGGTGGTCCTACCATTCACGGTACCTCCGCGGGACCTGTTGTGGTTCCAGACCTCGGCCTCGGCCATGTACTGCTGGAAGTTGTCCGCCTTCACACACACCAGGATGTTTTCTGGCTTTATATCCGTGTGGATAATTCGGCATTTCTTATGGAGGAAGTTCAGACCTTGAAGAACCTTCAAGAGCAAAGACTTAATATTTAGGACACAAAGACTCCAAGTGTTTCAAAACTAGTGCTATTAGTCACAGTACCACCGAGTGTAAGGTATCGTGCAAAGACGTAAGAAAACATCACCACCTGTCTCCATTGAACTGAATGGGGTCAGAGCTGCAATACCTTAAACAACCTGCAGATAGGTGGGGGTGCTGTTTTACCGAAAAGTAGCTTTTTTTTTAAAATTTTGCACAATCTCTTTACTCGGATCAAAATGATTATGGGATCCACTTCAGCTCTTGAAAAACCCAAACCTCTTCCTTTAGAAAGTACATCCATCTTAGCCTAAAAAGGATCATTTTCAGGAGTATTAAGGGAAAGTACGAGGTCCCAGAAGTGTTTGCCCTAAGTGGTAGAAATTGATTCTTTTTGCCTTTTGTTTTCCGCTCTAATATATTATCTCCATTATATCCATATATCCATTAATGATCCGTCAGCCGTCTGTACAGTCCCGGTGCATTAGAGAGGAACATAAGAGGTGGTGATATTAGATGCCGACTTAGGCAGGAAAAATCATCACCACCACCATCTCCCTCCTCCCCCAGGGAGAAGCGTCACTGTGGAGGTAGGCAATGGGTCAAGGTGGTCTCCATCTGGCCATGGAGAGGTCCCTTTTCCTCCACTTTTTGGATATCGAGATGACAAACCCAAAGTGCCCCCTAGGGAGGTAGCTATGGATGGGGTGCAGCCTCATATAGGGGCAGTCCAGCGCCACCTCTCCTCCATGGGGGGCCATGGTGCATAATTTTGGACATCCATGTGCCCAAATAAATCCAATCAAAGACAATAACGTCTATGTTGGTGATTGGATATTGGTGGTAAATAACACTGAAATACGACCAATATTTTGACGGGGCCTAAGTCTGGATGGGAGTCACAAAGGGCCAGTTCGGTCAAAAGGACAATCCCATGCATGGCACGTACCTGCTGCAGGACCCTCTTCACACACGTCATCGGGAGACCCTGGGAGCCATAATTTTTCATCAGATGCAGAAGAGAAGGTCCCAGAAGCTCAAACACCAGACAGACATGTGGAGAGGAGTTATGGATCACGTGTTATGTTTGGGTTGAGTTTCCTTATAACTTTTCCACTGTAGCCAAGGTTGGATTACTCTTTGTAGGGACCCTCATCCGCCCCCTGTCCCCACCGGATCCCCCTACATGTATGAGGTGGCCTGGGATGCACCTAACCCCCTGCACTGAAGTCTATGGGGGAGGACTGAGCCATGGATCCATTACAGAGATCCCCACATTCTTCCACGAGCCATGTTTTTAATTTTACATCCACAAACCATTCATTTTACATCGCAACATATTGGCGAACAGGAAAAAAATCAAAATACAGTGAAACTGAACAATTTGTTTTCAAATTCTAGTGTAAGGACTTGCAAGACAATGAGCACCCTTGACGCGGGTTGCAAGTTTGCGTATTTTGGCCAAAATACAATCTAATGTATGTCTTTCATCTTTAGGAGGATGTAGATGGATCCTGGAGTTTTGGTGGAGTTATTGGATTATCTGTCCTATGGGGTGCACTTACCCATTGCTGGGCAGCCCCATGTCATGGTGCACTACACGTGTGTGACTGGTGCCCTATACAAGCCTTAACTGTGTGCATTTACAATAGTAACACCCAGGGCTGCCACTAGGAATTTCAGGGTCCTATACTGGCAAAAAAATTATTACCTCCCTCCTCATATATATGTCCTCATCCTGGGCCCTTCCTGGTAGACATGTTCCCATCCTGGGTTATTTGTCTCCACCATGAGCCCCTCCTATTATATATATCTCCCTCCTAGACATATTCTGGTATATACAGCGCCTTGGCGAAAGTATTCGACCCCCCCTTGAATTTTTCAACCTTTTCCCACATTTCAGGCTTCAAACATAAAGATAAAAATGTTAATGTTCTGGTGAAGAATCAACAACAAGTGGGACACAATTGTGAAGTTGAACGATATTTATTGCTTATTTTAATTTTTTGTAAAAAATAAAAAACAGAAAATTGGGGCGTGCAATATTATTCATCCCCTTTAAGTTAACACTTTGTAGCGCCCCCCTTTTGCTGCGATTACAGCTGCAGTCTCTTGGGGTATGTGTCTATCAGTTTTGCACATGGAGAGGCTGAAATTCTCGTCCATTCTTCCTTTGTAAACAGCTGGAGCTGAGTGAGGTTGGATGGAGGCGTTTGTGAACAGCAGTTTTCAGCTCTTTCCACAGATTCTCAATTGGGTTCAGGTCTGGACTGTGACTTGGCCATTCTAACACCTGGATATGTTTATTTGTGAACCATTCCATTGTAGATTTTGCTTTGTTTGGGATCATTGTCTTGTTGGAAGACAAATCTCTGTCCCAGTCTCAGGTCTTTTGCAGACTCCAACAGGTTTTCTTCAAGAATGGTCCTGTATTTGGCTCCATCCATCTTCCCATCAATTTTACCATCTTCCCTGTCCCTGCTGAAGAAAAGCAGGCCCAAACCATGATGCTGCCACCACCATGTTTGACAGTGGGGATGGTGTGTTCAGGGTGATGAGCTGTGTTGCATTTACACCAAACATATTGTTTGGCATTGTGCCCAAATAGTTTGATTTTGGTTTCATCCGACCAGAGCACCTTCTTCCACATGTTTGGTGTCTCCAGGTGGCTTGTGGCAAACTTTAAACTACACTTTTTATGGATATCTTTGAAAAATGGCTTTCTTCTTGCCACTCTTCCATAAAGAACAGATTTGTGCAGTGTACGACTGATTGTTGTCCTATGGACAGACTCTCCCACCTCAGCTGTAGATTACACACAGGCGGCTTATATTTATCATCATCAGTCATTTATGACAACATTGGATCATCCTCAGTGAACTTCTGGAGTGAGTTTGCTGCACTGAAAGTAAAGGGATGAATAATATTGGACGCCCCTTCGTTCACCTTCACAATTGTGTCCACTTGTTGTTGATTCTTCACCATAACATTAACATTTTCATCTTTATGTTTGAAGCCTGAAATGTGGGAAAAGGTTGAAAAATTCAAGGGGGCCGAATACTTTCACAAGGCACTGTAATTACCCCGGGCCCAGCCGGGCCCCCCTCTTTACTAGGCCCCATACACCAGTCATGGTTGTCATGCCCTGATGGCGGTCCTGGTAATACCCCATGGGAGTGTGAGTGGTTGATCATCAGTATTTTGCACCTGCGCTGCCTTCACCTTTATCCCTGCATCCAGCAGTGCAATAGTTAAACGCGGCTGCTTTTTTTTTTTTCCAGTATTCTAAAGTTTTGTCACAGCTGAAATCTGTTACAATGTATCTGCTTAGAAGGATATGAAGTCCATTTTCTCCAATCAGTTTAAAGTCATGTAGAAAGTGAATGATATTTTCTCCTTGGGATTCCTTTTTTCGGGCCCCGTTTACCTAAGAAGAGAGAAGACACTTATTAATGCTGACTTCACATGTGTCACACATAACGTCTTATGTTTTTCATGCTGCGGTCTTGCATCCTGGTCCTCATGTATCTCCCTGCTCGGGTCTTTTGTGCAGTTATTACACCATTGTACAAACTGCTATATGTCAGTAGTAGGAGAGTCTATACTCAGTGTTAATGAGCAGAACTTTGAATGCAGCTCTGAGGTGCACAGTCATGTGATAAGTTATTACACAGTTCAGCAGGGCGACTTCATCCAGTGCCGCCTCGTTAAACTTCTTCCCACTTTTTGATATTTTGACTGCCACATACTTCTTCTTTCTGTAAGGACAAAACCAGAAACAATCATCAGCATTGTGTAATACTCCATTTCTCCTGTGGGGGCGCTGTAAGGACACAGATTTGTCCACAGATCCCATTTAATTGCTTGAACATTCAGTAATAGAAAACTTTGTGATCTGTTTATTGCCAAGGAACCTTCCCAAAAATGAGAAATGGAACTTACTGGAAATCATGGCAGAGCCATACGGTGGAGAAATAGCCCCAGCCGACTTTGTGAATGACTTGGTATCTCCTGTTTAGTGTCTCCCCTGCTTCTATTGGATGGTATCCTCCTGCAAAAAGTAATGAGAAGCCATCAGCATCTGA
This sequence comes from Anomaloglossus baeobatrachus, assembly GCF_048569485.1. Classification (NCBI taxonomy): domain Eukaryota; kingdom Metazoa; phylum Chordata; class Amphibia; order Anura; family Aromobatidae; genus Anomaloglossus; species Anomaloglossus baeobatrachus. The sequence continues at coordinate 34,344,159 of NC_134360.1, read as the reverse complement.
TTTTAGGCTTTTATACATAAATATGGATTGCTAATTAATTTCCCATTTAAAGGGATTGTCTGTAAGGATTTGCCCCAGGGGTATTTAGAATTGTCAGGTTATTAGTAATGTAAAATACTAATTTTCTGTTCATTTTATATAAATATGGTGAATTGATGACTTGATGTTGTCGGAATGTTGGGTGTAGTTCTCGCTGTGGACACTAGGTGTCACTGTTGCTTGAGCTGTATATGGACTTGCACCTGGAGACATTGGCACAATGTGGCTGAGCAACGTGGCAGACAAAAGCCCCCTGCGCTGAGAGGATCCAGAACTGGGGAGGTCATATGTCTGAGTGAGGGGTCTGAGGGGGGGCACCAAAGGGGGAAAAGAACAGCAAGAGGGAGTAGAAGCCAGAAAGAGAGCAACCTACTGATGAAGAAGGATGTCCTGAGCCATGGAGGAGGCGTCTCCGTCAGGGCAGTGGGACCGATCCACCGCAGGTAGAAGACTCAACCCACAACACGACCAAAGCCCCAGTCCTTATATCATCAGCGCATCCTAAACTGTACAGCGGCTGTATATAGGAAAGTGGCTGCCACATTACAGAACACAGAGATGCTGGAAACAAAACGCTCTCATCTCAGCTGAGCTCCTACCTTACTATGCAACTATAAGGTGACACTGCCTGGAACACAAATCTGCAGAGGACGCTGGGAGATTTCAGCACTAAAGCCTGAAAAGCCATACATTCAGCTCTGCTATAGCAGAGAATGTAATACAGGATGAATACAGTTTATGTTGTGTAGTGAGAATAGTGAGTGCAGCTCTGGAGGACAATACAGGATAAGTAATGTAACGTATGTACACAGTGACTGCACCAGCAGAATAGTGAGTGCAGCTCTGGAGGACAATACAGGATAAGTAATGTAACGTATGTACACAGTGACTGCACCAGCAGAATAGTGAGTTCAGCTCTGGAGTATAATACAAGATGTAACTCAGGATCAGTACAAGATAAGTAATGCAATGTATGTACAGTACACAGTGACTGCACCAGCAGAATAGTGAGTGCAGCTCTGTTGTTTAATACAGGATGCAACTCAGGATCAGTACAGGATAAATAATGTAATGTATATACACAGTGACTTCACCAGCAGAATAGTGAGTGCAGCTCTGGAGTATAATACAGGAGGTAACTCAGGATCAGTACAGGATAAGTAATGTAATGTATGTACACATGGCTGCACCAGCAGAATAGCGAGTGCAGCTCTGGAGTATAAAACAGGATGTAACTCAGGATCAGTAATGTAATGTATGTACACACAGTGACTGCACCAGCAGAATAGTGAGCGCAGCTCTGGGGTATAATACAGGATGTAACTCAGGATCAGTACAGGATAAGTAATGTATGTACAGAGTGACTGCACCAGCAGAATAGTGAGTGCAGCTCTGGAGTATAATACAAGACGTAACTATGGATCAGTAATGTAATGTATGTACACAGTGACTGCACCAGCAGAACAGTGAGTGCAGCTCTGGAGTGTAATAGAGGATGTAACTCAGGATAAGTAATGTAATGTATTACACAGTGACTGCACCAGCAGAATAGTGAGTTCAGCTCTGAAGTATAATACAGGATGTGATTCAGGATCAGTACAGAATAAGTAATATAATGTATATACACAGTAACTGCAGCAGCAGAAAAGTGAGTGCAGCTCTGGAGTATAATACAGGATAAGTAATGTAATATATGTACACAGTGACTGCAGCAGCAGAATAGTGAGTGCAGCTCTGGAGTATAATACAGGATGTAACTCAGGATCAGTACAGGATCAGTAATGTAAGGTATGTACACAGTGACTGCACCAGCAGAATAGTGAGTGCAGCTCTGGAGTATAATACAAGATGTAACTTAGGATCAGTACAGGATAAGTAATATATCATTTTCTTACATGGAATCACCTTCATTCCATGTAAGAAAATGATGTACCTCTAGAACAATATGATTGCAAATCGAACTTTTCATCTTATTATGGGCGATTCAACCAGTTGTAAGAAATCTTTAAACAACGGACTGGCCCAGGGATCAGTGCTGGCACCTCTCCTGTTTGCCCTGTACCTAGCTGATATTCCTAAAACAGTGTCACGGAAATTTGGATATGCCGATGACTGGGCACTTGCTATGGTAAGCAAAACAATGGAGGAAGCAGAGGACGTTCTTACAAAAGATCTTAGTGTAATGGGAAAGTACTTCCGACAATGGAGATTAAGGCTATGTGCGCACTAGAAATGTGAATTTTCTCAAGAAAATTTCTTGAGAAACTTCTGGGAGTGGAAGATTTCCGCACCTGCGGAAAAATCCGCGGCAAAAACGCATGCGGATTTGCCGCGGATTTGCCGCGGATTTGCCGCGGATTTGCCGCGGATTTACCGCAGGTTTGTCCCTGCAATAAATAATAAAGATAATCGATAGACAGATAATGGATAGAGGGAAAGATGGATAGATGAATAGATAGATAGATAGAGGGATAGATAGATAGATGAATAGATGAATAGATAGATAGATAGAGGGATAGATAGATAGATGAATAGATGAATAGATAGATAGATAGAGGGATAGATGGATAGATGAATAGATAGATAGATAGAGGGATAGATGGATGGATAGATAGATAGATAGAGGGATAGATGGATAGATAGATAGATAGATAGATAGATAGAGGGATAGATGGATAGATAGATAGATAGATAGATAGAGGGATAGATAGATAGATAGATAGATAGATAGATGAGAAAGACCTATATAATGTTCCACCTCCCTGCATTTTCTAAGCTGGCACCCTTTAGTGACTTTCATGTGGCACTAAAGGGTGCTTAGCCTTGTATTTAGCCATAAAATAAATAAATAATTAAAAAAAAACCACGTGAGGTCCCCCCATATTTTGTAGCCAGCTAGGGTAAAGCAGACGGCTGCAGCCTGCAGACCACCGCTGGCAGCTTCACCTTGGCTGATAATCCAAAACAGTGGGCACCCCACGCTGTTATTTTAAATTATATAAATAATTTAAAACAAAAAACGTGCGGTCCCCCCCATATTGGATCACCAGCCAAGGTAAAGCGGACAGCTGGGGTCTGATATTCTCAGACTAGGGAGGTCCACTGTTATTGGACACTCCCCAGCCTAAAAATAGCAGGCCGCAGCCGCCCCAGAAGTGGCGCATCCATTAGACGTGCCAATCCTGGCGCTTTGCCCCAGCTCATCCCGCGCCCTGGTGCGTTGGCAAACGGGGTAATATATGGGGTTGATGCCAGATGTGTAATGTCACCTGGCATCAAGCCCTGGGGTTGGTGAGGTCAGGCGTCTATCAGATACCCAACATCACCAACCCAGTCAGTAGTAATTAAAAAATAGACAACAAAAAAAGTTTTATTTGAAAAAACACTCCCCACATAGCCTCTTTAACCAATTTATTGAAAAGAACAATCAATCCACGTCCGGCGTAATCCAATAGGGGGGGGGTCCCACGGCGATCCATACCATAGTCGCTGTCCCAGTCAATGAAGAACAGAATGTTCCCCATTGGCTGGGAGAGCAATGCAGTGACCTGAGCTAACATCAATAGGTCAGCTCAGGTCACTGCAGGGGATGCCGAGCGCTGCCATCAGGAGCATAGATGAGATCATTACCTTCTGTGATCATCTCCTGTACTGCTGACGTCAGCGCTGTCACTGACTGCGTTGTCAGAAGTATCGCGAGAGCCCGTGACGTCACCGCTAGTGACAGTCTCGGGCCGCTCGTGAGACGGGCATAGACAGCGCTGACGTCAGGAGGCAGGAGATCGTCACAGCAGGTAATGATCTCACCTCCTGACAGCAGCGATCGTCATCCCCGCGGCTCCCAACACTGCAGGGTGTCAGTGTCTGCCTGCGCTGCAGCGTGACAGGCTGCTGACACTGCGGGCACACACTGACACGCTGCAGTGCAGGCAGCCGCGAGGCCGGAGCAGGACACAGACTGGCACCTGGAGGTCGCACGGAAGTGCTTCTGTGCGGCGTCCAGGGAGTGTGACGTCTGCTCCGCTTCCTCTTCCTGACATAATGACATCGCTTCCTGCAAAACCGCAGGCAGCGATGATCATTCCCGCAGGTAATTCGCGGCTATTCCGGGGGTATACCGCACATCATTGCTACCTGCGGAATACCCCCGGAATACCCCCGGTACCTGCGGAAATTAATGGACATGCACATTTTCTCAAGAATGTTTCTCGAGAAAATTTTCTCAAGAAATTTTCTTGAGAAAAATCCGCACAGTGCGCACAGCTATTTTTTTTTCTCATTGAATTTCATGGGAAATGTCTGCACAAAGATTGCAGACATTTCTCAAGAAATTTCCGGGGCAAATCCGCGGGTAAATCCGCAGGTAAAAAGCTCTAGTGCGCACATAGCCTAAAACCTAACCCATCAAAAACGGAAGTTTGTTGCTTTCATTTACACAATGCAAGTGCCAAGACTGAACTTAAAGTACAATTTGAAGGCCAATCTGTTAAACACAATTTCAATCCTAAGTACTTAGGTGTAACCCTTGATAGAAGTCTAACTTTTAAATCCCATCTGGATAAATTGGCACAGAAACTGAAAGCACGTAATAATATTATTCAGAAACTTTGTGGATCCTCCTGGGGCTCGGCAACATCTGTTTTGAGAACATCTACTCTTGCCCTGGTGTACTCTGCTGCAGAATACTGGGCTCCAGCATGGTTATCTCCTCTTGCCCTGGTGTACTCTGCTGCAGAATACTGGGCTCCAGCATGGTTATCTCCTCTTGCCCTGGTGTACTCTGCTGCAGAATACTGGGCTCCAGCATGGTTATCTACTCTTGCCCTGGTGTACTCTGCTGCAGAATACTGGGCTCCAGCATGGTTATCTACTCTTGCCCTGGTGTCCTCTGCTGCAGAATACTGGGCTCCAGCATGGTTATCTCCTCTTGCCCTGGTGTACTCTGCTGCAGAATACTGGGCTCCAGCATGGTTATCTACTCTTGCCCTGGTGTACTCTGCTGCAGAATACTGGGCTCCAGCATGGTTATCTACTCTTGCCCTGGTGTACTCTGCTGCAGAATACTGGGCTCCAGCATGGTTATCTACTCTTGCCCTGGTGTACTCTGCTGCAGAATACTGGGCTCCAGCATGGTTATCTACTCTTGCCCTGGTGTACTCTGCTGCAGAATACTGTGCTCCAGCATGGTTATCTACTCTTGCCCTGGTGTCCTCTGCTGCAGAATACTGGGCTCCAGCATGGTTATCTCCTCTTGCCCTGGTGTACTCTGCTGCAGAATACTGGGCTCCAGCATGGTTATCTACTCTTGCCCTGGTGTACTCTGCTGCAGAATACTGGGCTCCAGCATGGTTATCTACTCTTGCCCTGGTGTACTCTGCTGCAGAATACTGGGCTCCAGCATGGTTATCTACTCTTGCCCTGGTGTACTCTGCTGCAGAATACTGGGCTCCAGCATGGTTATCTACTCTTGCCCTGGTGTACTCTGCTGCAGAATACTGTGCTCCAGCATGGTTATCTACTCTTGCCCTGGTGTACTCTGCTGCAGAATACTGGGCTCCAGCATGGTTATCTACTCTTGCCCTGGTGTACTCTGCTGCAGAATACTGGGCTCCAGCATGGTTATCTACTCTTGCCCTGGTGTACTCTGCTGCAGAATACTGGGCTCCAGCATGGTCATCTCCTCTTGCCCTGGTGTACTCTGCTGCAGAATACTGTGCTCCAGCATGGTTATCTCCTCTTGTCCTGGTGTACTCTGCTGCAGAATACTGGGCTCCAGCATGGTTATCTACTCTTGCCCTGGTGTCCTCTGCTGCAGAATACTGGGCTCCAGCATGGTTATCTCCTCTTGTCCTGGTGTACTCTGCTGCAGAATACTGTGCTCCAGCATGGTTATCTCCTCTTGTCCTGGTGTACTCTGCTGCAGAATACTGTGCTCCAGCATGGTTATCTACTCTTGCCCTGGTGTACTCTGCTGCAGAATACTGGGCTCCAGCATGGTTATCTACTCTTGCCCTGGTGTACTCTGCTGCAGAATACTGGGCTCCAGCATGGTTATCTCCTCTTGCCCTGGTGTACTCTGCTGCAGAATACTGGGCTCCAGCATGGTCATCTCCTCTTGCCCTGGTGTACTCTGCTGCAGAATACTGGGCTCCAGCATGGTTATCTACTCTTGCCCTGGTGTCCTCTGCTGCAGAATACTGGGCTCCAGCATGGTTATCTACTCTTGCCCTGGTGTACTCTGCTGCAGAATACTGGGCTCCAGCATGGTTATCTACTCTTGCCCTGGTGTACTCTGCTGCAGAATACTGGGCTCCAGCATGGTTATCTACTCTTGCCCTGGTGTACTCTGCTGCAGAATACTGGGCTCCAGCATGGTTATCTACTCTTGCCCTGGTGTACTCTGCTGCAGAATACTGGGCTCCAGCATGGTTATCTACTCTTGCCCTGGTGTACTCTGCTGCAGAATACTGGGCTCCAGCATGGTTAAATAGCTGTCATGTAAACTTAATTGACACTCAGCTGAACAACTCTTTGCGTATAATATCTGGTGCTATTAGACCTACACCTGGTCACTGGTTACCTGTGCTGGGTCATATCGCACCCGCAAATCTAAGAAGACAAAAGCTCCTACTTAAAGAGTACACTAAAGTAGTGAATAATGAAAAACTTCCAATACACCAAAATATCAGAGATGTTACAATACAACGATTGAAATCAAGACACCCGCCCATCCGAACTGCAATCACCTTGCATGAACAAGACTTCAATTTAGAGGAGAAATGGCGAGAACTTTGGGTCAATGTAGTAGACGGTGATCCCCAAATGTTCCCTAATTTACAAAACCCTCCACCAGGCTTCAATCTACCAAGGAAAACATGGCTTACTCTAAATCGTATCAGAATAAACTTTGTCGTCTGTGCAGATTTTATGTATAAGTGGGGAAAATCTGACTCTCCCACCTGTGACTGTGGAGCAGATCGTCAAACTATCCAGCACATTGTTGAGGAGCCCCCTGAAATCCTACCATGGTGACAAGAAGGATTTCTATATTGTAAATGATAACGCTATTGCATATATAGAAAATCTTGATATTCAAATTTGATTTTTACCCTTTTGATATTTTTCAATCACTGTCTATTGTCTGGTGTTTATTTTTATATGATGGTAAGATATACGTTCAAACGATTAAAAAAAAAGTAATATATGATATTGGGGGGTCTTTTGCACCATTATAAATAATTGCCTATTACACTCACCGGGACAATACTCTGCGGGGTTTTCCTGGGCGGTGTCAGACATATTATTCGGTGCTTTTGTCTTGTTGCAGGATCTTGCCCTGAAATGTGATCAGACGCAGCGGATTACTGTATATATACATAGATTATATATATCTCATGTGATAATCTCAGCTTTGCCATCAGACTCTGCAGCTGCCCTCCCGCTGTCCTCGAGGACCCTTTCACCCTCTTCTTAGGTCCTTCATAACTGCCAAGACTGTGCAGGGCTCTGGCATTCAGTCCTGGCATCGAGGAGCTCAGATGTTACAGTAAGGACAGCGCTAATGGACGGGCAGCAGCGCCATCCTCATCCACGCGCCCCTTCTACTCTCAGCAAAATGCAGTTTTTAAGTAGACAAGAAAGTATAAGAGAAGAGGGCGACATGTCAGGATTTATTGAAGCATACATGGCAGTGCCCATACATGACAGTGCCCATACATGACAGTGCCCATACATGTCAGTGCCCATACATGACAGTGCCCATACATGACAGTGCCCATACATGAAAGTACCCATACATTGCAGTGCCCATACATGGAAGTGCCCACATATATATGTATATTCTTCAATAAACCCATTCATGACGACCTCTGCCAATTACGGGAAATGTCAAGTTAGAAAAAAAAATTGTTTTAGTCCCCTGTTAATTACATTTTTCGATTCTGACTCTGGAGGCCCCCACATTTCTATACATTATATTTATTTCATGTAATGATTAATTTGTCCTGTAGGGGCGCAGTAGGGATACTGAACACTTACTGGTGGGTTTCCTCACAGCTGACTACTGGGGGTCCCATTTCCAGGACCGCCTATTCATTGGGGATCCTCCAATTCTGTAAATTTGTTATATGGACCAAGGTCTAAATTAGGAAAACAAATTATTTTACATTTTTACTAAATATATCTGGCACTATATATAATGTCACTTTAAATGTGTCCAAGTATCTTCTCCAATCATGCACAGTATTTCCCCTCTTAGAGCTGCAGTTTGTGCTCCAGAGCTGCACTTCCTGAGGTTGTAATCATATTTAGCCATATTGGTGGTCAGGCTCTTCTTTGCTGCTCCTGAGCTCCTAGCTCCTGCCCTTCACCTCTTAGAGCAGCAGTTTGTGCTCCAGAGCTGCACTTCCTAAGTTTGTAACCATATTCAGCCATATTGGTGGTCAGGTTCCTCTTTACAACCCCTGAGCTCCTGCCCCTCTTTTCTCTACCTGCACAGTATTTCACATCTTGGAGCAGCAGTTTGTGCTCCACAGCTGCACTTCCTAAGTTTGTAACCATATTCAGCCATATTGGTGGTCAGGCTCCTCTTTACAACCCCTGAGGTTCTGCCCCTCTTTCTCCACCTGCACTATATTGCACCTCTTAAAGCAGCTGTTTGTGCTCCAGAGCTGCACTTCCTGAGGATGTTACCATATTCAGCCATATTGGTGGTCAGGCTCCTCTTTACAGCCTCTGAGTTCCTGCCCCTCTTTTCTCTACCTGCACAGTATTTAACTTCAGAGCAGCACTTTGTACTCCAGAGCTGCACTTCCTGAGGTTGTAACCATATTTAGCCACATTGGTGGCCAGATTTCTCTTTGCTACCCCTGATTTTCTGCCCCTCTTTTCTTTACCTGCAAATTATTTCCCCTATTGGAGCAGCAGTTTGTACTCCAGAGGTGCACTTCCTGAGGTTGTAACCATATGTAGCCATATTGGTGGTCAGGCTCCTCTTTAAAACCCCTGAGCTCCTGCCCCTCTTTTCTCTACCTGCATAGTATTTCACCTCTTAGAGCAGCTGTTGTTCTCCAGAGCTGCACTTCCTAAGTTTGTAACCATATTCACCCATATTGGTGGTCAGGCTCCTCTTTACAACCCCTGAGTTTCTGCCCCTCTTTCTCCACCTGCACTATATTGCACCTCTTAAAGCAGCTGTTGTTCTCCAGAGCTGCACTTTCTAGGTTTGTAATCATATTCATCCATATTGGTGGTGAGACTCCTCTTTAAAACCCCTGAGCTCCTGCCCCTCTTTTCTTTACCTGCACAATATGTCACGTCTTAGAGCAGCACTTTGTACTCCAGAGCTGCACTTCCTGAAGTTGTAATCATATTTAGCCATATTGGTGGTAAGGTTCCTCTTTGCTACCCCTGAGCGCTTGCCCCTTTTTTCTCTACCTGTACAATATTTCACCACTTGGAGCTGATGTTTGGGCTCCAGAGCTGCACCCATGTCCTTAGGTTTTACAGTTTTAGGGCATTAATGACTTATAAGGGAATTCTGCATTAATTTAGAGGAGGGGGGGCCCAGATTCAGTACCCCTCATAGCAGATTGGATATAATGGGCATTTCTTTCTTTGGAGGACCCAGCGCATATATATATATATGTTATTTATTTCTATGGGAATTATGTAATACCTCAATTCTCCTGTGGGGGTGCTGCACTGTACTTATTTTTAGGGCTCCCTGCTAATTAAAGGGGATTGTCCTAAACCAGCAGCCCTTTAACAAATTGATACTTAACCTTGAGAATTCTATGATTATGAATGGATTGTGGAATATTCCATCAGGGGGTGTAAATATAAGAAAACAGCAGTGCACCTTAGGGCGGTATAGTCGGTGTATCCCTTTAAGTCGCTATCCATACGTTAGCAGATAGGACGACGCAAATTGCGGTATTATCTTTAAATGACTTAAAGCCGCCCACGTTTTGCGAGGATAATCAGTGAATATTACAAGTAATCCAGACAGATCAGCGCGGCCGTCTAGTATCTTGCAAATCCACCTATGATGTAAAACGGCCTCGTATAATACAAGTATGCGCCAAGGCTTAGAGGACGGGGGTAGGGTTACACCCTAACGAGAACATCTGACTCCCCGGTGACTCTCATCCACTTTATTAATGATACAAGAGGATTTAAAGGTTTCCCCAGAAGGTACATCGACGATCTATTCTTAGGGGAAATTATAGATTTGATTAGTGGGGATTCCGCAGACCCCCCTAACTGATGGCAGAATCAGAGGAGCAGCAATCTGACCACCCTCTCTTTGCCTAGGAATCCCGACCACCTCTGATTACACTGCAGCAGTGGCCGGTAACCTAGGAAACTATTCAATAAAAAATCCCTCTACTCTTAAAATAAACTTTAAACTTGCTTATCTTTTGAATCACTTTGCAATTTTACCTATTTATCAAGAGGAGAAAAATACTAGAAAATGCTAGAAAAAAATAAATAAAAAAAATAATTGTCAAATGCCCAAATGACCTCGAAAAATTATTTTTGCTTTAAAAAAAAAATAAAAAAAAAATAAAAAATTGCTGCGGAGTGAAGTGAGATAGAAGCAACTCTGCGATTGGCCCTTTAAACCTCAGAATACTTTATATAAAATATTTACACTTATTAATTATAAACATAATATAGATATTAGTTCCTGTTACTATTTTGTTCACCTTTTTGCTTTTTTAATTTTTTTACACCACCTAAAATTTGATGTGCTTTTGCAGCTGACGCCTGGCATTGAGTGCTCCTCAGCCGAAATATTGAATTTGGTGACAATTTATGGCATTTTCAAGTGCAACAAAGTATAAAATCTAAATGTAGCTGTGTAATAAATTCCTTATGGACATCACAAAGGATAAATTTAGGGTTTGGTGTCTGGCAGATGCTTATCTCCACGTTTTATGGGGTCGGGGGACATTTACTGTTCCTATAAGTAACCCTGACATGTTGACATTGGCTCTTTGGACGCCCGCTCCGTTTTTTCAGTAATTGATGTTACTGAGGTTCGCTGGTGACAGTTCAGAATTTGGCACTTGGCTGATACTTGTTTCTTCCATGTAACCCAAGTGCAACAACAAGATGCAAATGTTGATTGATCTCTCAAAATTCTAAGAAACTTATTTATTAATTCTTGGAGCGTCGAAGCCAATTCCTGGAGCTCCCCTTTAAATATGTTATCTGATCAGAACCTTAAAGGAGCTCTCTGGAGCAAAAGATTAGAGCTAAAAGGGATCCTTAAAGGGATATTTCATTAGGAACAAGTTACAATATCAGCTATCTAGGGGATAAGTGATAATTTCTAGATCATTGGGGTCTTAGCATGCGCGCTACCGACCCATTTTAAAGGGAGTTTAAGTGTTCCATTCAAGCAATCAGTGGGGGTTCCCCGTGCTCAGACACCCACCAATCTAGAATAAGTGACCGGAATACCCCTTTCAAGTTTGCAATGTCTTGTAGAGTGTAAATGTGCTTGATCCGAGATTTTGGGGACCACACTGTATGGAGGGGTCTTACACATCAGTGATTTTATGAACAAGTTATGAATAATGAAAGTTTTTTTTAAAAAAACCCCAAAAGCGGGTATTTACTTTAAAAACACAGTGTTAATTTATACCTCTTTGTCTAATGTAGAGCTCACTGTAGAAACATAGGTAAATGGCAAAAATATAGCTGCCTGTAGTCACCACTAGGAGGAGCCTACTGTTTGTATATGGAATCCCATAATAAAGCTCCTGAGCTCCCTCTAGTGGCGACTGCTGGCAGTTAGATGCCCGTAGTCAGGACTAGAGGGAGCCTACTGTATACTGTTTGTATATGGAACCCAAAAAAGCTCCTGTGCTCCCTCTAGTGGTGACTCCAGGAAGTTAGAAGCCCATACTCACCACTAGGGAGAGTCTACTGCGTACTGTTTGTATATGGAGACCAATAGTAAAGGTCCTGAGCTCCCTCTAGTGGTGACTGCAGGAAGTTAGAAGCCCATACTCACCACAGGGAGAGCCTACTGTGTACTGTTTGTATATGGAACTCAATAACAAAGTCCTCTGCTTCCTCTAGTGGTGACTGTAGGTGCTTCCTCTAGTGGTGACTGTAGGGAGATAGAAGCTTATAGTCTTCACTAGAGGGAGCCTACTGTATACTGTTTGTATATGGAATCCCATAATAAAGCTCCTGAGCTCCCTCTAGTGGCGACTGCTGGAAGTTAGATGCCCGTAGTCAGGACTAGAGGGAGCCTACTGTATACTGTTTGTATATGGAACCCAAAAAGCTCCTGAGCTCCCTCTAGTGGTGACTGCAGGAAGGTAGAAGCCCATACTCACCACAGGGAGAGCCTACTGTGTACTGTTTGTATATGGAACTCAATAACAAAGTCCTGTGCTCCCTCTAGTGGTTACCGTAGGAAGTTAGAATCTTATAGTCTTCACTAGGGGGAGCCTACTGTATACTGTTTGTATATTCAACTCAGTAAGAAAGCTCCTGAGCTCCCTCTAGTGGCAACTGCAGGAAGTTAGAAGTCCGTAGTCACAACTAGGGGGAGGCTACTGTATACTGTTGTATATGCAACCCAATAATAAAGCTCATGAGCTCCCTCCAGTGGTGACTGCAGGAAGTTAGAAGCTCATAGTCATCACTAGAGGGAGGCTACTGTATACTGTTTGTATATTCAACTCAATTGTAATGCTCCTAAGCTCCCTCTAGTGGCGACTAAAGGAATTTAGAAGCTCATAATCACCATTAAGGGGAGCTTTCTGTAAACTGTTTGTAGATGGAACCCAATAAAGTTCTTGAGCTACCTCTATTGTCGACTCCAGAAGTTTGGAAGCATGTAGTCACCTCTAGGGAATCTTACTGTATACTGTAAATAAAGCTCCTGAGGTCCCTCTGGTGGCGACTGCAGGAAGTTAGAAGCCTATAGTCACCACTAAGGGGAGCCTACTGTATACTGTTTGTATATGGAACCCAATAATAAAGCTCTTGAGCTCCCTCTAGTGGCAACTGTAGGAAGTTAGAAGCCCTTAGTCCCCACTAGGGGGTGCTTACTGTATACTGTTTGTAAATAAAGCTCCTGAGCGCCCCCTCTTAGCGACTGCAGGAAGTTAGAAGCCCGAATTCACCACTGGGGGGGCTTACTGTATACCGTTTGCATATGGATCCCAATAATAAAGCTTTTGAGCTTCCTCTGGTGGCAACTACAGTAAGTAAGAAGCCCATAGTCGCGACTGGGGGGGAGCTTATTTTATACTATTTGTATATGGAACCCAGTAATAAAGCTCTTGAGCTCCCTCTAGTGATGTCTGCAGAAAGTTAGAAACCTGTAGTCATTGTAGTCACCACTAGGGGGAGCCTACTGTATACTGTTTGTATATGAAACCCAATAATAAAGCTCCTGAGCTCCCTCCAGTGGTGATTGCAGGAAGTTAGAAGCACATAGTCACCACTAGGGGGAGACTACAGTATACTGTTTGTATATGGAACCCAATAGTAAACCTCCTGAGCTCCCTCCAGTGGTGATTCCAGGAGGGTGGAATCACATTGTCACCACTAGGAGGAGCCTACGTATACCGTTTGTATATGGAATCCAATAATGAAGCTCTTGAGCTCCCTCTGGTGGCGACTGCAGGAAGATAGAATTTTATCATTTAACTTGGATTTGGGAAAAATGGAGCTAAGGTTTCCAGCTGAGAATATTAGACCTAAAAATGGCATGGTGTTAAATGATGCACAGGATATACATTTACACATCCACAGATAGGATCCCTCGGGATCCCAGCAGAACATGGTGACTTCATTGATAGAAAATTTAAGACTATATATATCCAGCAAAAAGCATGCATGAGATTTGTTTATAGCATTTTTGCAAAGGTGAGACATTAATTTCCAACTACCTCCCAAAAAAACTATTTTAATAATATGTCATATGGTAAAGCTGCAGAAAAAAGCAAATAACACCTGATCATGACTTACAATTCGCAGGTTATGGGGATGAGGCCCAGATCCGCGGCTCCGGGGGACCTGTACTTCTGGCTTTTCTTCTACATTTATTTTGCAGAGTCTCAGGGCAGAGAATAGACCCAGGATTGTAGGAGCAAAGGCAAAGCCGGAATTAAGAGACCACAGAGTTCAGCAGAGGCTAGTGACAGATTTCCTCCAAAGCCGGGGCGGAATGTGGGGAGGAAAGAGAAGGTGGGATCAGTTTCAAATCATGTTTGGTCCTTTAGATCGTCCATTGGTGGGAGAACTGGGAAGGGGGGGGTCATAAAACTGGGACAGCTGGAGAATGATCAGGTTACTGTCCTCTTATGATGGCACCTGTTTAACCCTTTCTTATGGAAATATTACTATTTTAATTACAACCATATTATTTGTAATACACAGAATTAGGGGTCTGGGTTCCCATTTTGCAATTATATTGCACCCCATTAAAATGCGTTAGAGGGAATGGCCTTAAATGGGTTAAAATGGAAAGTCTTAAAATAAATAAGAAAAAGCTGACATTCTATTTCTTTTTCCCAAAAACCCCAAAACAGTCACCAGACATTTGCTGCGTCTGGTATGGCAGCTCATCAATATTTATTTTTATTATTATAATATTTATTATTATTATTATCAATAATAATATAATAAAAAAGAAAAATATAATATATGCAATAGAAATAATAGTAATAATAATATCATTTCTATTGAATTAATATATGTATTTTTATGTTTTACTATTATATTTATATTTATTATTATACTTTATTATTATTATTATTAACTTATGTATTATTATTATTATACTTTGATTAGTATATGTATTATTTTTATATTTATTACTATTAATTATTATTATATTTATTTTTAATAGTAACAATAACAATAATAATAATCATAATAACAATACTACTACTAAAAATATAACAATAGTAATACATATAATTATGAATGTAATAATAATAATAATTATATTGCATTATTATATGTATTTTTATTTTTTATTATTATATTTAGAATTATATTTATTATTATATTTATTATTATTATTATTATAAATAATAATAATACTTTCATTATTATATGCATTATAATTATTAAGAAAAAGTATTATACATATTACATTTATTAATAATAACGATTATTATTATTAATAATAATAATAATAATGCAAATATAGTGTCACGAACCACCGGGGGGGTCACTCAGAAATCCCCCGCGCTGGCTACCAGTACGTCACAATCGGGGGGTAACAAGTGGGGGGTCACCCCTCCTTTATACCTCCCGACCGACAGACAGAGCACGTGACGCGCTCTCTAGCGCCCCTCTTATAGTCAGGCCAATTATGGAATTGCCCGACAATAAGCAAGGAGGCCGCTATACTACTTATGCCGATTATTGAAGGGTCCCCGGTGAGAGTAGGGTATATATTCCCCCGACCTCCGCGGGCGGAATATATAAAATCTCCCCGAATCTCACTGGCCTCCCCACAATAATCCTTGGCACAACTCGCTGCCACCAACCGCTTCACGGTAACTATTAGCCGAACACACAGACGTGGGATTCAAGATCGAGATAACAGAACAGCCCAAGATTAATTATATAATTTAATCAGCCTAAAGCACACTAGAACTACAATATATACAATAGGGAATCTACAGAATATACAGATGTCAGAGTACAGTTACAATCAAAGCATGGGTTACAAACAGGCATACACAGTTCCAGCAGTTACCTTGTGCGTCTGGCCACAGGGGGGCGCCATAGACCAGGTTTCCAGGAACTCCCTCACAGGTCTTTCCCAACCAGGCCCCCGAGCAGAAGAACACTGGAAAATGGCCGAAGTAGGGTTATCAACCTGGGCAAATCCAGGTCCCCTCCTACCTTAGTGACCTCAGAGGGAGCACTGCTCCACCCCTGGCTGGAGTTATGGACAAAATCCACAACATAGAATATGGCCATAACTTGGCCTGGGAGCGTCGTAGGCGGACGCCGACGCTCTCATTGTGACAGCTATGAATTTAGCTACAGAACGAGAGGACTCATGACTTGTCTACTAGTTCCCCATTGGCTGATATCACGCCTGGGGTATTTCCCCAGGTCCTGCTCCCATAAAAAGGGTGTGCCAGCATCGTCCGCATGCGGAGACACCATTTTTATGGTTGCCATATTTATCGGAAATATGGCTTGCGAGATATGAACCATTTTTTACTGGAGTCGTCCTGTCTGGATACTTCCAAGCCTTGCTAATTAGATAGCAGCCCCTACCACAGGGTCACGGCAGGGAGTCATCCTGTGTCCATTGTTCCCACATCACCTAATCTCCATATCACAGGAGATGGCCATGGGATGTGTTGCTGGGATGTGACACCTTCCCAGATGGTGGACATTGAGAACAAGAAGGGAGGGGGCACTGCCAGGGAGTGATGAGAGCGATTATGACTGGAAGTCATAATTCATCTTCATATCCCAGGGTTTCCCTCACACCTCCCCCCTTTTGAGGGCGCTAGGGGGCAGCACACTCCGGTGTTCCCCCGTGCGCCCGTCCGCGACCTCTCCTTGTCGGGACAGCCCGTCTGCGTTACCGTGGTCCCGGCCCCTTTTGTGGCGAATGGTGAAGTTGTATTGCTGGAGCGCAAGGCTCCATCGCAACAATCGCCCATTCGTCCCAGAGACGGTGTGCAACCAGCTGAGGGGATTGTGGTTCGTCTCCACGATGAAGTGGCGCCCGTATAGATAGGGTTGCAGACGCTGCAGGGCCCACACTATGGCCAGGCACTCCTTTTCCCTGCAGAGGGCAACAGATCCCAGCTCACTGGCTGGTTACTTGTAGAGGCATTGTCACACCTTTCTCTGACCCCCTCCCCTGTCACAGCTGCAGCTGAGTGTGTGTCTATGGTGTCTATGCAAGCAGAAATATCAGAGTTCACTCCCTCCTCCCTTACATCATTCATAGATAACACATTAACATTGTTAGGAGTCATGTCAGTACGGGCTGAAGGTTCAGCCCTTGGGGGGGGCCCAAACTGGGAGGTTATCTGCCCCAAATCTGTCCCAAGTAGCACGTTTGCAGGGATCCGATCAGTTACCCCCACCTCTCTCACCCCTCGCCCTGCGCCCCAGTCCACATAAATGTCAGCAACAGGCAGCGCCGGGTCAATGCCTCCAATCCCGGAGACAGCGAGGGTTTTTCCCGGGATCAAGTCTTGGGGGGACACCATGTCAGGCCGCACCAGAGTCACCTCCGAGGCGCTGTCTCGCAGTCCTATGGTCACAGACCGGCCGACGGTGACAGGTTGGAAGCTGTCCAGGGACCTACCACCACCCCCACCCACACAATACACCTTGGGCGGCCCTTGGGACGGGGACGGAGCCGGGGCCTTGGGACGCTGAGGGCACATGGCCTTGAAGTGTCCAGGTAGGTTGCACTGGTGGCACCGTCTTGGTTCTGCCACGGGCCTGGAGAGGGGAGTTGAGGGGGACACCCCCTGCAGTCTAGGGGCAGGTGGGGCAGTCGCAGAGTTCATCTTACCCCCTCTCCAGGTGCTGCTGGTGGCTGCTCTCCTGGCCTCAGGAGCCCGATTGTTGGTGTAGTCATCGGCCAGGGCAGCTGTAGCCGTGGACCCCCTTGGCTTCTGGTCTCGGATGAACTGGCGGAGATCCTCAGGGCAGTTCCACAAGAGTTGCCCCGTGATGAACAAGTCCAGGATCTCCGGTCCGGTGGAAAGCTGCAGGCCTTGGGTCCAGTGGTCGGCAGCTCGGGCAAGTGCCCGCCGGTGGTCAGCCCAGGAGTCCTTTGGTCCCTTTTGCAGGGTCCGGAACTTCTTGCGGTAGGACTCCGGAGTGAGGTTGTACTGTTGGATCAGGGCCCGCTTGATGGTGTCGTAGCCCTGATCTGCCTCAGCAGGCAAGTCCCCAAGGATATCCAGGGCCTTACCCCTTAGACGGGGGGTCAGGTATTTGGCCCACTGATCCTTGTCCAGATGGTGCTGCAAGCAAGTCCGTTCAAAAGCAGTCAGGAAAGAGTCCAAGTCTCCATCCTTCTCCAGCACTGGGAAGTCCTCAACACGGACCTTTGGAAGTTTGGTGTCTTGAAGGTCACGTGTGGCTGATGAGGGCCGGAGCTGAGCTAGCTGCAGCTGGTGGTCACGGTCTGCCTGTTGCCGTCGCTCCGCAGCCTCACGCTCTGCCTGGCGCTCTTCACGCGCTGCCTGCCGCTCTGCCCTGCGCTCTGCCAGGAGTTCCTTGTAGCCCTCCTGGTCTCCAGCCTGGAGAAGGGCCATAGCCATTTGAAGAAGGCTATCCGAGCCTCCCAGGCTCGGTGGAATGGCACGTGGTGATCTGCGGCCCGCTGCGGAGCCTGGTGATTCACTGTCCATTGCAGAGCGGAGGGCTGGCATCTGGCTCGTTGAGGACCCTTGGGTGAGCTGCTCCTCATCTTGTCCATAATTGCCAGGTTGTGCGCTGTCCTCTGCAGAACGGTTTTCTGGCGTCGAGCTCCTGGAGGACTCGTGGGCAACCTCCTCATTACTGTCCACAGCACCGTCCTCCCTCTCTTCGGCTCCTGCTTTAGCATTGGCCAGTTGCATAGCTCTGCTCCTGGTGCCATCAGCCATTCTTGCAGACTTTTGGTCACTGACACAGAACTGACACCTGATGCCTCCACACACCTTACAGTATCTGCACTCTGACACTCTAGTGTTGAGCTAGTCTGAAGACCCCAGCAGCCACAGCTGCTGCAGGCAGTCTTTAGTGTCTGGGAGTATGGGTCTCACACTCACACACACTATTATCTCGATCCCACCGCTGCCACCAATATGTCACGAACCACCGGGGGGGTCACTCAGAAATCCCCCGCGCTGGCTACCAGTACGTCACAATCGGGGGGTAACAAGTGGGGGGTCACCCCTCCTTTATACCTCCCGACCGACAGACAGAGCACGTGACGCGCTCTCTAGCGCCCCTCTTATAGTCAGGCCAATTATGGAATTGCCCGACAATAAGCAAGGAGGCCGCTATACTACTTATGCCGATTATTGAAGGGTCCCCGGTGAGAGTAGGGTATATATTCCCCCGACCTCCGCGGGCGGAATATATAAAATCTCCCCGAATCTCACTGGCCTCCCCACAATAATCCTTGGCACAACTCGCTGCCACCAACCGCTTCACGGTAACTATTAGCCGAACACACAGACGTGGGATTCAAGATCGAGATAACAGAACAGCCCAAGATTAATTATATAATTTAATCAGCCTAAAGCACACTAGAAACTACAATATATACAATAGGGAATCTACAGAATATACAGATGTCAGAGTACAGTTACAATCAAAGCATGGGTTACAAACAGGCATACACAGTTCCAGCAGTTACCTTGTGCGTCTGGCCACAGGGGGGCGCCATAGACCAGGTTTCCAGGAACTCCCTCACAGGTCTTTCCCAACCAGGCCCCCGAGCAGAAGAACACTGGAAAATGGCCGAAGTAGGGTTATCAACCTGGGCAAATCCAGGTCCCCTCCTACCTTAGTGACCTCAGAGGGAGCACTGCTCCACCCCTGGCTGGAGTTATGGACAAAATCCACAACATGGAATATGGCCATAACTTGGCCTGGGAGCGTCGTAGGCGGACGCCGACGCTCTCATTGTGACAGCTATGAATTTAGCTACAGAACGAGAGGACTCATGACTTGTCTACTAGTTCCCCATTGGCTGATATCACGCCTGGGGTATTTCCCCAGGTCCTGCTCCCATAAAAAGGGTGTGCCAGCATCGTCCGCATGCGGAGACACCATTTTTATGGTTGCCATATTTATCGGAAATATGGCTTGCGAGATATGAACCATTTTTTACTGGAGTCGTCCTGTCTGGATACTTCCAAGCCTTGCTAATTAGATAGCAGCCCCTACCACAGGGTCACGGCAGGGAGTCATCCTGTGTCCATTGTTCCCACATCACCTAATCTCCATATCACAGGAGATGGCCATGGGATGTGTTGCTGGGATGTGACACCTTCCCAGATGGTGGACATTGAGAACAAGAAGGGAGGGGGCACTGCCAGGG
Source organism: Anomaloglossus baeobatrachus (assembly GCF_048569485.1). Taxonomy (NCBI): domain Eukaryota; kingdom Metazoa; phylum Chordata; class Amphibia; order Anura; family Aromobatidae; genus Anomaloglossus; species Anomaloglossus baeobatrachus. Next base: position 34,324,049 of record NC_134360.1, on the reverse strand, counting down.
AGTGATGAGAGCGATTATGACTGGAAGTCATAATTCATCTTCATATCCCAGGGTTTCCCTCACATATAGTAATACATAATAATTAATATAATAATAATAATAATAATACATATGATAATAAATATAAAAATAATAATAAATAAAAATACATATAGTAATGTAATAGAAATAACAATATTATTTATATTGCATTATTATATTTTTTATTATTATATTTATTATTACCATATGTATTATTATCATCATTATTATTAATAATATAATAATTATTATTGTATGCATTATTATATGAATTATTATTATTAATAATAATAATTTTTGTTTACACATTCCTAGACATTCTCTCTGCGTTTCCAAGACGTGTTTCCCTCTTGCATTTTTCTCCTGTGGTTTCAAGACTAAATTGAAGGCATGTATGGGGTGATTGGCATGATGACCCCCTTTCCTGCATGAGAATCTTCCGATTGGATTAAATGAAGCAAGGGACAGATAGCAAAATGGCTGCAAAAAAAGTAAAAAAAAAATATATAATCTGTGTTTGCACAATAGATGTCTAATGATTAACCAAAATCTAAATGCAATGCATATTTTAAATGAGGTTGAGTTGCAGTACCAGCCATGGCCTGTAGACAAGAGTGGTGCTCTTTCTGGGGGAAAATAAGCAGATCCTTTTATATTGCAGGGAATCCACAGTTGGGGCACCTTGTTATAATTGTCCCCCAAAGCAACTTTGTAGTGTCCTTCTTGCACAGACAGACAAATTGCAACTGTTTGTTAACTGGGTCTTAAATGTACTGTGAGAAAAATGGGTCTGGTTTATCCATTGACCTTAGAAGAAGCAAGGATTGGAGATACTGAGAAGTCAAGTGTTATGGAAGGTCTGGTCGTTAACTGTCAGTGCAGGAAAGTGTCAGTAAAGCGAGCTGGAGCTGAGCCAGTGGCTTTCCATAGGAAGTGGGCTCAGGCATTCCTCCCCTTGTGTCGGGAAGGTGAGGACAGAGACATAATTAGCACATACACACATGTATATATACTCATGTGATGGCCAAAAATGGAAGACAATGACCCCTTCTGGAAAATGGAGTGAGTGCTGCCCAGCTCATGTGGCCAGTGCTGTAACAGATCCAGTCCAGCATAAAACCTGCATTACCGCTACATAGTAGACGTCCTATATAGGAATGTTCTCCAACTGGGGCAAAGGGACCTAAGCGGTCACTCATGTACACTTGTACTGCAGTCCCATGGGGGACATAAAATCTCCGTTCTTGGGATCAGTAAGTCATAAATATTATACTTTTGATAATCTCTTTTAGGAACCCCAGTGGGAACTCATCATGCTCCCTCCACCACCACCTCCAAAAATCCTAATTGGATGCTTACCAAAACCACTTACCATTCCTCTCCCATAGAAGTGTATGGGGCAGTGGTCATTCATGTACACCATCACTCCATTCACATGGCGACATAGGACCTTCATTTTTGTGATCAGAAGGTAATAAATGTTATACTTTGGATAAAAAAATTTTTTGTTTAAAAGAACAGAAAGTCCTCAGTGGTTGATACCTTTTAATGGCTAACTGGATAATCTCTTTTAGGAACCTCGGTGGGAACTCATCATGCTTCCTCCATTGCCACCTCCAAAACTCTAGGTTGGCACTTACCAAGACCACTTACCATTCCTCTCCCATAGAAGTGTATGGAGCAGGGGTCACTCTTGTACACCCTCACTCCATTCATATGGGGACATAGGACCTTCATTTTTGGGATCAGTAAGTAATAAATGTTATACTTTGGATAATCTCTTTTAGGAACCTCGGTAGGAACTCGTCATGCTTCCTCCATTGCCACCTCCAAAACCCTAAGTTGACACCAAGAACACTAACCATTCCTCTCCCATAGAAGTGTATGGAGCAGGGGTCACTCTTGTACACCCCCATTCACCCTCCATTCACATGTAGGACGTGGGAGTTTTGCTCTTGGGATTGGTCGGGGTCCTAACAGTTGGACCCCCACTGATTACACATTCATCTCCTATCCTGTCAATAAGTGATAAATGTTAATTATGTAATAACTTGTTTTTTTTAGGTGGGATCTGAATTATTTCTACACGGTCCCATGAGTCAAACGCATGTACGTTGCATCATCGGGTGACAAAGGCGCAGATTTAGGCTAATACAATGGCCCTTTTAGCATTAAATTTCTTCATATTTATGGTACAATGATTGGAGTTATTCTGCTTCTGATGTTTTTGTTGTTGTTTTTTTTTTTTGTTTTTTTTTTAAATGCTTGACCACAAATTCTTTATCCCCAACCCATGGACCTTATAGAGGGCATCCCATTTTGGCTTCTCACCATCAAGCAACTTGGGCGGCTCTAGTATTAGCAGCAGTGCATAGGGATTCTCTAAGTAACTTGGCACCCATGCTTCCATTGCCCAAAAAAATCCCCAAAACGGCATTTTAGTTTTCTAAACTTTATCCAGTCGAGATTTTGGCATGTAGATGTAGCCATCACTGTGACTAACAGACCTGGTAATGTAATTTTGTGTGGCTGCCATGTCTGCACTCCTGGCTGGTTCTGCTGAGTGTCCTGGCACCGACTGTGAGGGCACAGATGCTCCTGAAGTTATTTCCAGGTTCCAGGCTCGGCTCATATTAGGCTGATGGCTCGGGAGTCCGGGCACACTGCGGCTGTCAGCTGAAGATGTGATCAAATGTGGATCATTCGATTCATCTACATGTTCAGTGAGATCAAGGTGTAATCAGGTCTCCTTTGGGTTTACTTACACTCTTTAAGGGGTTTTTCCTATTTTATGAAATAATGATTCCCCCCACCACTAATCCTAAGAATGAAGGGGGCAGAGCTGGCTTAGCGCTATGTCCTCTTCTCCGTTTTTCTTTCCAGCACAGTGGAGCCCTGTCCATCTGTCTGTGCAAATAACTGCAGAAGACCCCATTCTGGCTGCAGAGAAGAAAAAAACAGATTAGGGGACTGCATGCAAAACCAGCTCTGATGGGGTCAGGATATGGACATATACCACGATAGGGTCAGGATATGGACATATACCAGAATGGGGCCAGGATGTGGACATATACTAGGATGGGGACAGGATGTGGACATATACCAGGATGTGGACATATACCAGGATGGGGCCAGGATGTGGACATATACCAGGATGGGGCCAGGATGTGGACATATACCAGGATGTGGACATATACCAGGATGGGGCCAGGATGTGGACATATACCAGGATGGGGCCAGGATGTGGACATATACCAGGATGGGCCATGATGGGGATATATATACACCAGGATATAGCCATTGTGGGGTCATATACCAGGATGGAGCCATGATGGAGACACACTGTATATACCAGGATGAGGCCATATATACCATTAAGGACCAAGATGGGGTAATATATTCAAAGATATAGCCATGATAAGGTCATACACCAGGATGAAAGACATATTTAACAGGAATAAATATCAAAAATACCTTCAGATAAAAAATTCGTTAGAATTAAATAAATAAAGGGAAAGATGGTGCAAATAGCATTAAAATTATTCTTTTTATTCAACAATTAAAATAAATATTTTACAGATCCATATAAATATTAGGCAGGAAAAAATGTCCCATAAATTATAGCAGTGGTTTTACTAGGAAGCACCCCCTGAGGAAAGGATCGCTGAAACACGTGTCGGGGCTTTGCGGTACACTTTGGAGCTTTTACAGATCACTTAAGGTATCATTGTTAAAAAATTTTACATAGGATCATTATACCATAACCTTATTTATATATGACATAGGATTTAGATACAATTTTGCACTGTGCACTTTGTCATATATTAGGGATTGACTTTTTAAGTGATCTTGGCATTATGCACTTTATTTTCCTAGTAAAACCGCTGCTATAATTTATGGGACATTTTTTCCTGCCTAATATTTATATGGATCTGTAAAATATTTATTTTAATTGTTGAATAAAAATAATAATTTTAATGCTATTTGCACCATCATTCCCTTTATTTATTTAATTCTAACGAATTTTTTATCTGAAGGTATTTTTGATATTTTTTTGAAATTTAATGGTGATATTTATACGGAAATTTTGATTATTATATTTAACAGGAAGTGGCACAGGATGGCGGACATTATTACATTATTGGTACAGAATGGGGGTCAGTACTACACAATGAAGGGGGCAACTCATTTGTCTTTATAGGATTTAGAGCACTACATCAGCCCATACATCTGACCAAGATGCGGGGGAAGGCCCAGGCTCAAACTTTGCACCAGGGCCGATCAGACTCTAGTTACGCCACTGGTCATCAGTCACTGCCAGAAGACATTGCAACTCTTACTGGGCACAGAAGAGAGGGGGCTCCATGGACATATCCTTCTTTTATGGTGGCAGGCTTTTACACCCTGATTTCCTATTCTATTAGTCTGCATGCCAATTCCTTACCATCTAATAGCAAAGGACATGTGGCCAACAGGGCTGGGTCCCGCTCCCCCTAGGGTCCATAGCGGCTGCTCGGTCTACCTCCATGGTATGTGCGGCTTTGCTCAGGGGACTGTGTGCCACTCTCATCCTTTGCCATGGGGGGTTATGATGTGTTAGTAATACTAGGCATAGCCCGGATCTGATCCCTCCGTGTTGTGTATATACTGATACATCCTTTTATCGTCCTTGCTGCCAGAGCTGGGGTCCGACTCCTGCTCTATGGGGGTCCCATTCCTACATTATTTCCATGCGATATCTATGGGACTCCAGAATGTGTGATACAAGATCTCTCCCAGCAGATCCCTGCTAAGAACCAGTATTTCTTTCCCCGCCAGCTGCCCCTGCGCTAACCTCTCCTCTCCTGCAGCTAATAATAGTCGCTGCTTTCTATAATCGGCTGCGCCGACCCTCGCCTTACATTTATAAACAGTCGTGTATCATTCCAATTAAATCTGCATGATGCATAGTGTGTGAGTGACTGAATGAATGAATAAATGAATGAATGACTGAATGAATCAATTACATATCAGGCAGCGGTGTAACTTGAAGCTTCTGGGCTCCAATGCAAAATCTCCAAAAGGGCCCCCAACATCGAAGTAATAGTCTTTTAATAGGGGGCAAAAAACACTTTGTTCCCCTATTAGTCTCCAGGGCCTGGGTACAATTGCATCCCCTGCATTTATTATATTTATGCCCGAAAGTAAGCCCTATCATGATTTTACAGGATTTTTGGAGTATGTTTGAAATATAAGCCCTACACCAAAAATAAGCCCTAGTTAGTCAGGGCTGGCATTAAGGGCAGTCAAACTGGGCAACTTCTCAGGGCACCCACTCTCTTAGGGGTCCCCCAGCATTTCTGTTATTTCTGTTCAGACTGTTAAGGACCTTTTAGAGACTTCGCAGTCATGTGACCATGATGTCACCAAAGGTCTCTTAACTGCAGGAGTCTATAGGAATTGAACAAGACACAGGCTGGTATGCAGGACTGGCATCAGGGCGAAAGCAGAGCAAACTGGGCAATTTCCACGGGCCCTGATTTTCCTAGGGGACCCCAGTATTTCTATCCTGAGGTTAAGACTACTTAAGGACCTTTGGTGACATCACAGTCACGTGTCCATGATGTCATCAAAGGTCTGCCCAGTGTTTCTATCCTGCGGTTAAGACTACTTAAGGACCTTTGGTGACATCACAGTCACATGTCCATGATGTCACCAAAGGTCTGCCCAGTGTTTCTATCCTGTGGTTAAGACTACTTAAGGACCTTTGGTGACATCACAGTCACGTGTCCATGATGTCATCAAAGGTCTGCCCAGTGTTTCTATCCTGTGGTTAAGACTACTTAAGGACCTTTGGTGACATCACAGTCACGTGTCCATGATGTCATCAAAGGTCTGCCCAGTGTTTCTATCCTGCGGTTAAGACTGCTTAAGGACCTTTGGTGACATCACAGTCACGTGTCCATGATGTCATCAAAGGTCTGCCCAGTGTTTCTATGCTTAAGGACCTTTGGTGACATCACGGTCATGTGTCCATGATGTCACCAAAGACCTCTTCACTGCAGGAATCTAGAGACAGGCTGTTATCTAAGTGCAGTATATATATATATATATATATATATATATATATATATATATACTACATGTCTATATGCAGGGTGTGTGTAAATATGTATATATATATATATATATATATATATATAATACATATTCAGATTTTTGTTTTTTTGGTTTAAGATCAGCTCTATAATCATGTTTCATAGAAAAATTGTCATCTATATCCTCTGTGATCTACGTTCTATTGCTGACTGCAGAATGAGTTAACTGAGAATCTGTCAGTGAGCTCGCTATGCTGGTATGACGGGCAGCTTGTGGTTCTTTTATCTGTCACTGATGGTTTTTCCTGATGTCATCTCATCTGATTTGGCCACATGAAAAGTTGAATGTGCAGTAAACTAAAGAGCCTGTAAAAGCCAACCGGTGCAACATTTGTAATGGAGCCCAATTGCAAAAGTGATTCTTAGCCCAAAATACATTTAAAAAGCTGCACAATCTTATTAAAGATGAACGTTTACGAGTGACCAGATGCAGGTCACCCAACCATGATGGCTTCTTTTCCTCGCCCGCCTGTTATATGCATTTGTCCTAGTTGCCCGCTCATCGCCTCCTTTGCGCTCACTGACAGGTGCCCAGGTGCATACACCGCTGACTGCTTTAATGGACCCAGAAGTGAGGATTTATCCCCGGAGACGCTGCTGTTGCCTTGGATATGGCTCATCTATATAAATATCCTTTCTCCAGAGAACCTAATAACACAGTCAGTCCCAAACTACTGGTGTCAAAACATTGCAACACTTTGACACGGCAAGATGAAGATTGTTGGTGCGTCCATTCCTGGAGACTTGGGAAAGCCAGTACAATGTAACCACTGGTGCACTGCAGACACTACTTACTACATCAACATGAATGAATCGATGCATAAAGCAAACTGGCAATTTTTCACGCAGATCATTTTGCAGTATTTTGCTCGGGGTGAACCACGTGCATCAGCTTGTGATGGCAATGGAGGTTCGGTGGAGGAACCAGGTCTGTCGTGCTGCTTCCTGAGCCTTGATGCAAATTTTCTGCCAAATGCAAAGAATTAATGGGGTTTTCACACTTTCAAGAAAATATTCCAAAGAACGTAAAATGCTGAGTAGGTTCTTGCCCTCCGCAGGTTCCAGAGCCGGCTCCCTTCTGCCACTAGGGTCTCGGTGACATTTTGTCGGCAACACGCATCATCAATGTAGCAAATCAGAGATCGGCGGCACTCAGTGACTGGTTGCAGCGGTGACATTCTGTTGGTAGCACGCATCATCAATGTAGCAAATCAGAGATCGGCGGCACTCAGTGACTGGTTGCAGCGGTGACGTTCTGTTGTCAGCACGCATCATCAATGTAGCAAATCAGAGATCGGCGGCACTCAGTGACTGGTTGCAGCGGTGACATTCTGTTGGTAGCACGCATCATCAATGTAGCAAATCAGAGATCGGCGGCACTCAGTGACTGGTTGCAGCGGTGATGTTCTGTTGCCAGCACGCATCATCAATGTAGCAAATCAGAGATCGGCGGCACTCAGTGACTGGTTGCAGCGGTGACATTCTGTTGGTAGCACGCATCATCAATGTAGCAAATCAGAGATCGGCGGCACTCAGTGACTGGTTGCAGCGGTGACGTTCTGTTGCCAGCACGCATCATCAATGTAGCAAATCAAAGATCGGCGGTACTCAGTGACTGGTTGCAGCGGTGACGTTCTGTTGGCAGCACACATTATCAATGTAGCAAATCAGAGATTGGCGGCACTCAGTGACAGGCTGCAGCGGTGACATTCTGTTGGCAGCACGCATCATCAATGTAGCAAATCAGAGATCGGCGGCACTCAGTGACAGGCTGCAGCGGTGACGTTCTGTTGGCAGCAAGCATCATCAATGTAGCAAATCAGAGATCGGCGGCAGTCAGTGACAGGCTGCAGCGGTGACGTTCTGTCGGCAGCACGCATCATCAATGTAGCAAATCAGAGATCGGCGGCACTCAGTGACAGGCTGCAGTGGTGACGTTCTGTTGGCAGCATGCTTCATCAATGTAGCAAATCAGAGATTGGCGGCACTCAGTGACAGGCTGCAGCGGTGACGTTCTGTTGGCAGCACGCATCATCAATGTAGCAAACCAGAGATCGGTGTCAGTCAGTGACTGGTTGCACCCGTGATGTTTTGTCGGCAGCATGCATTATTGATTTTGAGAATTGGAGATCGGTGACTGGCTGCAGCAGTATGTGCTGTCACCAAGATGGCACCGCTACAGACAGCACCGAGCTGTGACTTTGGGGCTGGCACTGGACCCTGGGGAGGGAGAGAACCTGCTGTTAAAACCTTTGGGGCATTTGGGGTGCACTCTTCTAGAAGAGGAAAACCTTTTATAGCACTGATAGGATGGCCCCACGAGGACCCAATGCTCATGCCAAATCTGAAGTTACTCTCCTGACCCCAGAGGAGACTTTTTTTTTTACACTTGGTCTAGGGGCGAACATATCATTGGTACAACCTGTGTAAAGAGGCTCCTTTCTATCTCCAAAACAGGTGGAATTGGGCATTTTGATGAGGTCTTGGGCTATAAAGGGCCCATATACTGCATTGTTCTTGCACAGGGGCCCTTTTCTGTCTGTGTTGACCAGTGGCTTGGCCTGATACTTTGATCCAAATTAGCAAAGTCAATTATCTACCAATCATGAGGATGGGGCTGTCTGATTACGTTGTGACTGTAGTCTTGGCCCCCCAGTGGTCAGCCACTTATCATCTATGTGACAGACAGTCATGTGGTTTCTTGCCATAGAAGGTCACAGCGTTTGGCTGCACAGAATGCTCCCTGACTTTCCATTGTTCCTTATGTCAGTAGTCATTGGTATAGGTAGCTTTCCTGCTGAATTCATCTCTCCTCTTTTTGGACCCAGCAGGAGCTCGCCTTCCACCCAGCTGCTGATCATCAGTATTCTCTTGGTGCTTAAATACCCCTTCCTTCCCTGGCCTGGTGCTATTATTCAGTTCATTCAAGGCTTGGTTGCAAGCAGGTGGCTTGTACTCCTCTGTGGTATCGTTGCTGAAAACTTCTACCTGTGTATAAGTGGATCATGCATTTTCCCCTTGTGTCTTCTATAGTGTTTAGTGGGGTTGATGAAGAGCTCATTCCATCTATTCCCTATTTAGGGCCCAGCACTAGGGATACCTAGGGTGAGGTATCCGCGGCTCAGCACATAAGTATGGAACCTATCTAGGGTGGTGAGGGACCCCAGGGATCAGCACTAGGGTCAGGTATCCAGCTCGGCGCATAAGTGCTATCTAGGGTGGTGAGGGACCCCAGGAACCAGCACTAGGGTCAGGTATCTGGCTCAGCGCATTGGTTCAGAACCTATCTAGGGCGGTGAGGGACTCCAGGGATCAGCAGTAGGTTTGGTCAGGGGTCACCATCTCCCCCTCCCCTAGACACAGGCTTTTCCTTCCCTTTCGCTTGGTACTTCCCCGTACCTAATGTGACACTATGCCTTGGATAACTTGTAAAGATGACATCATCAGTGACATCAGTAGTGACATCATCAGTGACATCATCAGAAACCCAAAATGAAGAGAAAATAACAAGTTTATCTATAAAAATGTTTATTTAAAAAATAAATAAATAAATAATAATAATAATAATATTGATCATGCCTCATTTGTTGTGAAAATGTTACATTTTGTCGCTGAACTGAAATCCAAAATTCTTCTGGGTTCATAAATGACGCTGTTTGATCAGATGGATTTTTTTTTTATATTGATGTTTAAAAGGATTTGCATTGCCGGCATATTACCAGGTGGGGGGTAAGTGCTCTCAGCCCCCATTATCAACCCAATAGCCCCTATCGCTGCTAAATGCTAGAATGAAATGTCAGCGGCACCATTATGGCACTGGGCCACTTTGGCTTTTGTTGGCCTCAATTGACTTTCTTTTTTTTTTTTTTAGAAAACCACATGGGTCACCCAATATAGTTAATAGCCGACCATACCGGTTTAACGGTAGCTTAGCGAGGGCTGTATTTTTGTAACCCAACTGCCACTTTCATCTACCAAATAATAAGGTTTATGGCAGTTGGTTCCTCACCTGATGGCTCAGACCGATGGACATCTCACTGACACCGATGGTTGATGAGATAAATACCATCCAGGGGCTATCTTTGGTGATGATCTCCCCTCTTCCTGACTCCCATAGACCAAAAGCGTTCATTATCCCTCGATAAATGCCCAAATTCATCCCTAAAAATATGATGAGGCTTATGGCGGTCGGTCCCCCACCTGGATATACGCTGATGGCTTTAGATTGATGGATATCCCACTGACACCAATGGTTGATGAGAACACTACCATCAAGGGGCTATATTTGGTGATGATCTCCACCTCTCCTGACCCCCATAGACCAAACGTTTTCATTATCCCTCGATAGATGCCCAAATTGGTCCCCAAAAATATGATGAGGCTTATGGCAGTCGGTCCCCCACCTGGATATACGCTGGTGGCTTTAAATTGATGATATCTCATTGACACCGATGGTTGATGAGAACACTACCATCAAGGGGCTATATTTGGTGATGATCTCCACCCTTCCTGACCCCCATAGACTAAAGGCGTTCATTATCCCTCGATAGATGCCCAAATTGTTGCCTAAAAATATGATGAGGCTTATGGCGGTCGGTCCCCCACCTAGATATACGCTGGTGGCTTGAGATTGATTGATATCTCATTGAGACCGATGGCTGATGAGATAAATACCATCAAGGGGCTAAATTTGTTGGTTATCTCCACCTTTCCTGACCCTCATAGACCAAAAGTGGTCATTATCCCTCGATAAATACCCAAATTCGTCCCCAAAAATATGATGAGGCTTATGGCGGTTGGTCCCCCACCTGGATATACGCTGATGGCTTTAGATTGATGGATACCTCATTGACACCGATGGTTGATGAGATACCTACCATCCAGGAGCTATATTTGGTGATGATCTCCACCCTTCCTGACCCCCATAGACCAAAAGAGTTCATTGGCCCAAATTGGTCCCCAAAAATACGATGAGGCTTATGGCAGTCGGTCCCCCACCTGGATATACGCTGGTGGCTTTAGATTGATGGATATCTCACTGACACCGATGGTTGATGAGATAACTACCATCAAGGGGCTATATTTGGTGATGATCTCCACCCTTCCTGACCCCCATAGACCAAAAGTGTTCATTATTAAGGATGATCGAATATTTCAAATATTCGGCTTCGCGAATATCCGACGAATAGGTCGCTGCTATGCGAATATTCGATGCGCAATGTAAGTCTATGGGAAGCCCTAATAGTTCCGAATAGTTGTTATTCGGGTTTCCCATAGACTTACATTGCGCATCAAGTATTCTCAAATAGTCGAATAGCGGCGATTTATTCGGCAAATATTCGCGAAGCCGAATATTTGAGGTATTGGATCATCCCTATGCATTATCCCTCGATAAATGCCCAAATTGGTTCCCAAAAATACGATGAGGCTTACGGCAGTCGGTCCCCCACCTGGATATACGCTGGTGGCTTTAGATTGATGGATATCTCACTGACACCGATGGTTGCTGAGATAACTACCATCCAGGGGCAATATTTGGTGATGATCTCCACTCTTCTTGACCCCCATAGACCAAAAATATTCATTATCCCTCGTTAAATGCCCAAATTGGTCCCCAAAAATACGATGAGGCTTACGGCAGTCGGTCCCCCACCTGGATATACACTGGTGGCTTGAGATTGATGGATATCTCACTGACACCGATGGTTGATGAGATAACTACCATCCAGGGGCTATATTTGGTGATGATCTCTACTCCTCCTGACCCCCATTGACCAATAGTGGTCATTCTCCCTCAATAAATGCCCAAATTCATCCCTAAAAATACGATGAGGCTTATGGCAGTCGGTCCCCCACCTGGATATACGCTGGTGGCTTGAGATTGATGGATATCTCACTGACACCGATGGTTGCTGAGATAAATACCATCCAGGGGCTATATTTGTTGATGATCTCCACTCTTCTTGACCCCCATAGACCAAAAGTTTTCATTATCCCTCGACAGATGCCCAAATTCATCCCTAAAAATGCATTAGAAGAGCATGTGTATAATAATGAGTCCGCACTGATCTAGTGGATACCCCAGGGCGGTCGGTAATGCAAACATTCATGAACAGATGTAGCAGAGCTGGGGTTGTCTTTTAACCGTAAGTGCTATTTAATGTATCAATAAAGCCGAAGTTAGCTCTGCTACATCTGTTATATAAGGCAAAAAATGATGGATGTCCATTGATTTAGCATGAAACTGTTGGGTGTATGGCCATTTGGTGTCTGTGCCCTATTGTAGTCTACTTGACCATACATTAACACTAACCAGGGCCGGGACCCCCCTCTCTTCAGGGGCCCCAGAAATAAAACATCAAACCCAATGTAAATCACGTTCATGGGGTCTGACCCTACAGTCCAATTTCTGACCCCAACGGTCTTGGTGCCCGACACCTTTCTGTTCCAGAACACCCGGTGTGTGACGTTTTTGGGCTATTTGATTTCCATGATGGCCCCAAATGAATGTATAAAGTAAAACAAAAAATACTTTCTAACCCCACGGGTCAGACGCTGTAAGAAATGGAAGCTCACGAAGATCGAGTGTTTAGAGTGAGTCTTTGTTCCCCACTGTCGTGTCGCCTGTGGATACGTCACCACTAATGGATACAAGAAAGGACTTTCCACTGCACGGAGAAGAGCAAGGACACGCGATAACGCACAACGACACGGCCTATGTTACACCGGCTCCTGCAGAACCAGGTCCTCAAACATAAGGTAGCACTTCAGTGATTGTGGCAGGTTAAAGGTCCGCACTGCTCGGAGCCGCCCGGGCCCCAGGCTGGAGCGAATCCGCACACGGCTTAAGTGTTTTAATGAGCGAGGCTGATGAGAGAAGGACTCAATCCAAGCAATAAATCCAACCTGGGAAGCAAGGCGCTTGGGAGGCAGGCCAGTTTTCTAGGATAAGACAGAAAATAGGTTCTTAAAACAACACACAAAAAATATTTTTGAAGTTTAATTGAAAGTCATTACTTATCCTGTACTGAGTTATATCCCACTTTATACTCCAGAGCTGCACTCACTAATCTGCTGGTGCAGTCACTGTGTACATACATTACATTACTTAGCTTGCACTGATCCTGAGTTACCCCCTGTGTTATACTCCAGAGCTGCACTCACTATTCTGCTGGTGCAGTCACTGTGTACATACATTACATTACTTATCCTGTACTGAATTATATCCCACTTTATACTCCAGAGCTGCACTCACTATTCTGCTGCTGCAGTCACTGTGTACATACATTACATTACTTATCCTGTACTGATCCTGAGATACATCCTGTATTATACCCCAGAGCTGCACTCACTATTCTGCTGGTGCAGTCACTGTGTACATACATTATATTACTTATCCTGTACTGGTCCTCAGTTACATCCTGTATTATACTCCAGAGCTGCACTCATTATTCTACTGGTGCAGTCACTGTGTACATACATTACATTACTTAGCTTGCACTGATCCTGAGTTACCCCCTGTGTTATACTCCAGAGCTGCACTCACTATTCTGCTGGTGCAGTCACTGTGTACATACATTACATTACTTCTCCTGTACTGAATTATATCCCACTTTATACTCCAGAGCTGCACTCACTATTCTGCTGCTGCAGTCACTGTGTACATACATTACATTACTTATCCTGTACTGATCCTGAGATACATCCTGTATTATACCCCAGAGCTGCACTCACTATTCTGCTGGTGCAGTCACTGTGTACATACATTATATTACTTATCCTGTACTGGTCCTCAGTTACATCCTGTATTATACTCCACAGCTGCACTCATTATTCTACTGGTGCAGTCACTGTGTACATACATTACATTACTTAGCTTGCACTGATCCTGAGTTACCCCCTGTGTTATACTCCAGAGCTGCACTCACTATTCTGCTGGTGCAGTCACTGTGTACATACATTACATTACTTCTCCTGTACTGAATTATATCCCACTTTATACTCCAGAGCTGCACTCACTATTCTGCTGCTGCAGTCACTGTGTACATACATTACATTACTTATCCTGTACTGATCCTGAGATACATCCTGTATTATACTCCAGAGCTGCACTCACTATTCTGCTGGTGCAGTCACTGTGTATATATATTATATTACTTATCCTGCACTGATCCTGAGTTACATCCTGTATTATACTCCAGAGCTGCACTCACTATTCTGCTGGTGCAGTCACTGTGTACATACATTACATTACTGATTCTTTACTGATCCTGAGTTATATCCTGTATTAGGCTATGTGCGGACGTTGCTTTTTTTTGTGACCACAAAGATGCAGAGTTCTTGGCCGCAAAAAACGCACAAAAACGCACCCACGACAAAAATGCAGCGGTAAAAACGCATGCGTTTTTACCGCATTTTTGTGCATTTGTGGCTGCGTTTTGCTGCATTTTTGGTCACTGCGCTTTGCTGCATTTTTCCAATGCATTGCATGGGTGGAAAAATGCAGAAAAACGCAGAAAAGAATTAACATGTTGCTTTTTTTTTCACACCCAAAAACGCAGCTAAAAAAAAAAAGCACTATGCGGACAGCAAAAATGAAAACTCATAGACTTTGCTGGGGAAGCAAAGTCATGTAGTTTTCTGACCAAAAATGCACTCAAAAAACACGCAAAAATGCAGCGAAAAACGCACTGTGCGCACAAAGCCTTATACTCCAAAGCTGTACTCACTATTCTGCTGGTGCAGTCACTGTGTACATACATTACATTACTGATCCTGAGTTACATCCTGTATTATACTCCAGAGCTGCACTCACTATTCTGCTGGTGCAGTCACTGTGTACATACATTACATTACTTATCCTGTACTGATCCGGAGTTACATCCTGTATTATACTCCAGAGCTGCACTCACTATTCTGCTGGTACAGTCACTGTGTACATACATTACATTACTGATCCTGTACTGATCCTGAGTTACATCCTGTATTATACTCCAGAGCTGTACTCACTATTCTGCTGGTGCAGTCACTGTGTACATACATTACATTACTTATCCTGTACTGATCCTGAGTTACATCCTGTATTATACTCCAGAGCTGCACTCACTATTCTGCTGGTGCAGTCACTGTGTACATACATTACATTACTGATCCTGTACTGATCCTGAGTTACATCCTGTATTATTCTCCAGAGCTGCACTCACTATTCTACATATTATGATGACATGATATATAATATCTGCTTGCTTTGGTGTTTTGCATCTGATCATTTATTATAATCTGATAGGAAAAACTAACTGTTCCCCTTCATTTAGGAGCAAGCACAGCTCAGCCAATTGTTAGGGGCATGACCTGTTGACAATATTATTAAAATCAAAGGTTTTTTTCAGTATTGTGATATTAATGACACATTTTTTGGATATTCTCTCGGATAGGTGATCAATACCAGAATGGTGGGCGTCCAGCTTCTGGCATCCTGAACGATCAGCTGCTGCAGCACCGGCAATGGCTGGATGGTGACCGTGCACTAAAGATATGTCATCAATATCATTGCCCTGGGCAAAAAGCTTTAATAATCAGCGCAATAGTGAGTGCTGCTCCGGAGTATAATACAGAATTTAACTTCAGTACGGCAATATATTTAGAAAATAACATTTTCTGTAACTTATATCATGATGACAGTTCCCGTTAGATACATTTTTAAGAATATTTCCTATCTGCACATATAATATAATATCACACGATCCCCCTACCTTGTTCTTATATGTGATGTCAGCGCCCGCCTGCACTAGGAGCCGAATACACTCCAGCTGCCCGCTGCATGCCGCCAGGTACATGGGCGTCACTCCCCAGTTGTCTGGCAGATTGACATCGGCGCCATGCTGCGCAAAAAAAAAAACGGAAGTCACTGATAATAAGGTAACACTAGTAAATTAAGGACTGGACTACATTTTTGAGCAAGTGACAGATCCTCTTTAATTAACTGGCAAAATATTAGCGTTAAATATGTTGTAAAAAAAAACCAAAAAACACACCCTGAGCCCCCTGATTCTGCTGCTCTTTTCCGTTTTGCGCTGCGTCACTCCATTGTTGCTTGTGTGGCGCAGTATGTGAAATCTCAGCTTGCAGAACAAGAGGCGTTTCTTCAGAGTCTTCTCTGGGGGCGTGGCTCTTCACCCCTCCCTCCCAGACACTGCCAATCACAGTTCAGCTGCGTCTGAGACTGACAGACCAGCTGCCGAATTGTGATTGGCAGCGTATGAGAGGGAGGGGTGAAGAGCCACGCCCCCAGAGAAGACTCTGAAGAAACGCCCAGAGATTTCACATACTGTGCTGCAAAATCAATGAATGTCAATATCTCTGTAATAGAGCGATGCAGAGAAAAAATGGAAAAAAGAACCTTTGCATAAGATGATAATAAGGCTCTGTGTACCCATACACCACTATGGATTTACATTGTGCCTCTGACATTAGACAAAAGTACATGGAGGTGGCTTCATTGGCAACATTGCTTCTAAAGGCAAAATAGCACAATGTAGATTCCATATTTCCCCATACAAAGACTGTACAGAGCACACTACTGTTAGTATGGACCACTCTTGCAGCATTTCTTGTTTTCAGGTTTTACCATGAAGGCATTATTGTGTAAGGCGGCACTGTAAGGGTGTCATACTGTGTGGGGATACCATGTGGGCATCATCATACAAAGAAGCCCCACATCATCAACTGTGGGGCTTCTTTGGGGTGTCATACTGCATGTTGGGCTTTTTAGGGTGTCTTACTATGTTTGGGGCTTCTTTGGGATATCATACTGTGTGTGGGGCTTCTTTGGAGTGTCATACTGCGTGTGGGGCTTCTCTGTGGTGCCATACTGCATGTGGGGCTTCTTTGGGGTGTCATAGTGCGTGTGGGGCTTCTTTGGGATGTCATACTGCGTGTGGGGCTTCTCTGTGGTGTCATACTGTGTGTGGGGTCTCTTTGGGGTGTCATACTGCGTGTGGGGCTTCTCTGTGGTGTCATACTGTGTGTGGGGTCTCTTTGGGGAGTCATACTGTGTGTGGGGTCTCTTTGGGGTGTCATACTGTGTGTGGGGCTTCTTTGGGGTGTCATACTGCGTGTGGGGTCTCGTTGGGGAGTCATACTGCGTGTGGGGCTTCTTTAGGGTGTCATACTGTGTGTGGAGTCTCTTTGGGGAGTCATACTGTGTGTGGGGTCTCTTTGGGGTGTCATACTGTGTGTGGGGTCTCTTTGGGGAGTCATACTGTGTGTGGGGCTTCTTTGGGGTGTCATACTGTGTGTGGGGCTTCTTTGGGGTGTCATACTGCGTGTGGGGTCTCGTTGGGGAGTCATACTGCGTGTGGGGCTTCTTTAGGGTGTCATACTGTGTGTGGAGTCTCTTTGGGGAGTCATACTGTGTGTGGGGTCTCTTTGGGGTGTCATACTGTGTGTGGAGTCTCTTTGGGGAGTCATACTGTGTGTGGGGCTTCTTTAGGGTGTCATACTGTGTGTGGAGTCTCTTTGGGGAGTCATACTGTGTGTGGGGTCTCTTTGGGGAGTCATACTGTGTGTGGGGTCTCTTTGGGGTGTCATACTGTGTGTGGGGTCTCTTTGGGGAGTCATACTGTGTGTGGGGCTTCTTTGGGGTGTCATACTGTGTGTGGGGCTTCTTTGGGGTGTTATACTGTGTGTGGGGCTTCTCTGTGGTGTCATGCTGTGTGTGGGGTCTCTTTGGGGAGTCATACTGTGTGTGGGGCTTCTTTGGGGTGTCATACTGTGTGTGGGGCTTCTTTGGGGTGTCATACTGTGTGTGGGGCTTCTTTGGGGTGTCATACTGTGTGTGGGGCTTTTCTGTGGTGTCATACTGTGTGTGGGGCTTCTCTGTGGTGTCATACTGTGTGTGGGGCTTCTCTGTGGTGTCATACTGTGTGTGGGGTCTCTTTGGGGAGTCATACTGCATGTGGGGCTTCTTTGGGGTGTCCCACTAAAGCGAGAGGATCAGATAAAGTAGTGAGTGCCGTCCAGCTTCAGTCCCCACCTAGAATGCACCCGGTCGTTTCTCACCTGTATTAGTAATAGGGCGCAGTCTGGAAACAATCCGATGGCGGCGTGTAGCGGGGTACCTCCATGCTTACAGCAGCTGTTCACATTGGCCCCGTATTGCAGAAGTAACTCCATGGAAATCCTCTGCCCCTTATAGGCCGCCCAGTATAGGGGCGTCTTCCCATAATAGTCTTTCCGATCCACCAGCTCTTTGTCTGGAACATACAGGAAACAATGAAGAGTTAATCTGGGAGATGGGGGGTGCGTGTTCCCAAATGGGGCAAAGGAAAAGTAGAGCAACCAATCGGATCCCAGCTCTTATTTTTAAAAATGAATGCATTCACCTGATTGGCTGTCCCCTTAAAATATTTTTTTGTCTTACCGGAGGTGGTCAGTAGCCCCCGCAGCTTGTCCACGTTGCCCCTGCTGGCTTCGTAGTGGATGTCCGTCCATTTGTAGTTGTAGCTCGGGGCCACCTGGTAATGCCGCACCTGCGTCTTGGTGCAGGGGCTTCTGGACAAGGAGCTTATGTAGAAACCCATCTGTCTCATGGGACCAGCAAAATCTAGGAGGAAAAGAGAGTATTACATTTTTGGCGGCAAGTTACTTAATTATATTAGCCGTGTTTTATTATTTTTTTGTATCTATTTTTGTTTTTTAATTGTAGATATTTTTTCACTCTTTAAGAAGGTGGCCATCTTGTCTTGGCATCCGTTAACGACCATAAGAGATGCAGCAACAAAGATCATGGCAACATACAATTTGGAGGTGGCTTGTTGACTGCTAGAGTGTAGTGAACATACTTTGGGACCCGTGTAAAGGTCAAATTGCAGGAAGGGGGAGTGGGTGAACTGTAACATCACCTATTGTGAATGGCAGATCTTGTGGGTTATCTGTCATTGTACAGAAGGGGAAGGAGGTGAAATGTGGCATCACCAATTGTGAATAGAGGATTCCGTGTTATTTACTGTATATAGAGGTGTTATCAGTCATTGTGTAGGAGGAGGAGGTGAGCTGTAACATCAGCTATTGTGAATGGTGGATCACGTGGGTTTTCAGTCATTGTACAGGAAGAGGAGGTGAGCTGCGACATCACCTATTGTGAATGGTGGATTTTCTGTTATCTACTGTATATAAAGGTTTTATCAATCATTGTACAGGAGGAGGAGGAGGTGAGCTGTGACATCACCTATTGTGAAAGATGAATCTTGTGAATCTCTAAATGCTGAGACAAGATGCCCCCCCCTTTAATCATGCACAAAAAAGTATCTTAAAGTGATTCTCCAATTCAGATAACAAATTCTCTTGTGGTAGGCAATTAAGTAATAATATCTGGTGCCTCCTTTGACCTCCGTTTTCTGCCCATCCAACCCTGTATTCAATGCCCCCTGTCTGAAACCTTGGATTGACCAAAGCTGCTCCCTTCTTTAGACATTATCGTTCTGGTTACCATCACTGAATTTTGCTAGTCCTTATTGTTTTGGTATAGCCAAAGATGAATAATGTTAACATCCCCATCACCTATCCCTATTAAAACATTTTTAAGAAGACATCACCTACCATTTGACATACAACAGGTGAAATAAGTATTGAACACGTCACCAATTTTCTAAGTAAATATATTTCTAAATGTGCTATTGACATCAATTTCTCACCAGATGTCGGTAACAACCCATCCAATCCACACAGGCAAAGAAATCAAGGAGGAAATCAAATGATGTCCAGGAATTAAGTTATGTGCAATGATGAGAAATTACACAGGGGAAAAGTATTGAACACATTACTGAAACTAATTTAATACTTCACACAAAAGCCTTTGTTGGTGATGAAGCTTCCAGACGCCTTCTGTATGGAGACACTAGTCTCCTGCATTGCTAAAGTGGGATTTTGGCCCATTCTTCCACACAAACACTCCTCACATCCTGCAGGTCCCGGCTCCTTCTATGACCTCTGAGCTTTATTTCCTTCCATATATTTTCTATTGGATTCAGCTCTGGTGATCGGCTCGGCCATTCTAGCAGATTTATTTTTTTCCTCGGCTGTGTGTTTGGGATCATTGTCTGCTGAAATCTCCATCCTCATTTCATCTTCATCATCCTGGTAGATGCAGCAAATTTTTATCAGGAATGTCTCAGCACATTTGTCCATTCATTTTTCCTTCAATCATATTAAGTTTACCAGTGCCGTTTGCTGAAAAACAGCCGCATACCATGATGTTCCCACCTCCAGACTTCACTGTTGTTTGTGTTTGGGGGTGATCTGCCTTTTGGACTTCAAATATGGTGTGTATTATAGCCTCAAAAGAATTCAAGTTTGGTCTTCTCTGGCCGGAATATATTTCCTCAGTATTTCACAGATTTGTCTAAATGTTGTTTAGGAAGCTTTCAACGCACTTGAACCTGCTTTTTATTCAGCAAAGAGTATTTCATGGTGAGCGTGCATACAGGAGCGTGCATACAGGCCATGGAGGGGGAATGCATTACTTGTACCTGCTGATTCCTGGTCTTTCTGTAGCTCTCCACAGATCTTCCTTGGCTCTTGGACAACTCTTCTGATAATTATTTTCACTTTTCTGTCTGACATCTTGCACGGAGCACCTGGTTGTGGCCGGTTTATGATGAAATGTTCTTTCCACTTCCATATTATGACCCCAACAGTGCTCACTGGAACCTTCAGTAGTTTAGAAATTCTCCTGTAACCAATGCCATCAGTATATTTTGCAATAATAAGGTTGTGAAGGTCTTGAGACAGCTCACTGGTTTTACCTATCATGAGATGTTTCTTGTGTGGCACCTTGGTAATGAGACACCTTTTACAGGCCATCAGTTGAACCAGCTGATATTATTTTTCACTTAGTAGCAGAATTTCTTTCTAATTACTGATACATTTCAGCTGGTGTCATGACTTTCAATGGCTTTTTGCACTTCTCTTTCTTCATTTGTTCAATACTTTTTCCCTATGTCATTTCTCATTATTACACATAACTTCATTTATGCACATCTATGGGTTGATTTCTTTGCCTGTGTGGACTGGATAGGTTGTTACCGACATCTGGTGAAAAATTCATGTCAATAGCACCTATATAAATATATTCATAAATATATATATTATATTATATATACTATATATATATATATTATATATATCAATATATTATATATATATATATATATATATATATATATATATATATATATATGTGTGTTCAGTAACTATTTCATCCACTAAATATAATAATGGTGTCTTTTATGTGCACCCAGTGTTGTACCATTCTGGTCAATGGTTATTGCTGCAGTTATACAGATATCTAGGTTGTGTAAAATCAAATCAATATCAATTTAATTAGATCTGGTATGATCTATATTATTTGAAAAATGTGATCTGTGATTTCGGGTACAATGTTACAAATTCCTTCTTGTGCATCATCCTTCATTTAGATTCTTCGGTGATTGCTTCTTTCATGTTGTTACGACTAAACCCTAACACTAACAGATGTAAAACCAGAATCCACAGGTTCCAAAATAGGCTAGTACTTGCCCTAGACCTAACCCTGATGTATCGCTGCCTGACAGCAGAGGTTGGCACCCTAAGATCACATAATGGAGCCCCCACTTGTTGACAGCTGACCCTGAATGTCCATAACTGCACCCTAACCTATAAACCAAGTGTAACACAAAAACCACAATAACCATAAATGAAGTGAGACACAGAAGGTGAGACACAGGGCTAGGAATGTGCAAACACAGTCATACAGGAATGATGGAATACAAGAAACCAAAAAAAAATAAATAACAGAATACATAGAAACCCTCCCAAACCTAAATGAAACAAAATAGGAGATAACTGGGAAGGGAATCACACAAACAAACTGCCGGGAATAGCAATGTCTCAGTGAGAAAATCTTAACCGAGGAGCTGGGACTCCAAACAACCATCCATCCCGAAATCAAGCCAGCATTGAGGCATGTGAGTAGTGAATATAAGCAGCCCCTTCTAAAATGTGATTGGGCAAACAAAATGAGAAAGTGCACACCCCTGAAAAGAAGTGACTCAGGAAGACAGAGAATAAAAAAGACGAGATCCTTCAGCAGTTCGACCAACAAAAAACAGGGTATACAACCAAGGTAGAAACCAACCAACAACCAGAGACCACCGCCTCAAGCTGGAGTGGAGCCATGAAAGTACCCCCCCTTCAACAAGAGGTCATTGGACCCTCAGAAATCCCCAATCTCCTACAATGCTGATGGAACGCTCTTATAAGTTGACGAGCATGAAGGTCCTCCAAATTGACCCAGAAATTATCCTCAGGACCGTAATCCTATCACTTAACCAGATCCTACAGATGGTGCCTGACTGACCTGGATCCCAGAACCTGCTCCATTTCATACTCCCGATCCCCCTCTAGATCCATCTCAATAATGTCACAAGGACCAGGCGTCCCCACCTATCTTTTCAGAAGTGAGTGACGAATGGAACGAATTGTTGATTTTCCAGGCTACCATGAATTGAAGTTTAAAGGGAACCTGTCACTAGATTTGGTGACTGTAAGCTGTGGCCACCACCAGTGGGCACTTATATACAGCTTTCTATCATACTGTAGATAACAGCCCAGGCCGCTGCGTAGAAAATAAATAACATGTTATAATACTCACCTAAGAAGCGGTGCGGTGCAGACTATTCGGATGGGTGTCTCCATTCTCCGGAATCGGTGCCTCCTCTTTCGGCCCTGAGATCAAAGTATTATAGTGCGCCTGCGCAGGACCTCAATGCCGGCTAGTGTGGGTGACGTAGGATGCGTCATGCACCCAGGCTTCAGAAGGAGGAGAACAGAGATGGCCGAAAGAGGAGGCGCCGGTACCGGAGAACGGAGACACTCTGACCAGTCTGCACCGCAACGCCCCGTAAGTGAGTATTATAAAGTGATTTTTACGTTCTACACAGCGGCCTGGGCTCTTATATACAGCATGTTAGAATGCTGTCAGAGCCGACTGGTGGTGGCCGCAGCTTATAGTCACCAAATCTGGTGACAGGTTCTCTTTAATCGTTACAGGATTTAAAGGACGTAAGGACTTACAAATTTGGGAGCAAGTTTCCTAGAGACCATTTTAAGCCATAAACTTTTAGAGGACAATCACACAATCTTCAACCTACAGATAGGAGCAATTCTGCATCTGCACTTTGCTCCTTTTTTTGGACTGACCACTAGCAACCAAAAAACCCTTTCAACATCGTTTCAGGCTTTTATCACATGGAAAAAAATATTCTCCTCCTCTGGCAAAGCAGAAAAATTCCCAAACACTGGATAAAAATTCCCACAACAAAACATAGCCAAGGTTCTGGTAGCCTTGAAAGATTATTTAAATCCCACTGTAAATATATAACTGTATTCTTGTTTCGTCCATTAGTCTTGGGATGGTATCCCGAGCAATATAACAACTTGATACCCAATCTGGACCAAAAACGACACCAAAAGCTAGCCAAGAACGGAACCCCTGTATCGGAAATAATAATTTTGGGAACCACCATGTAGTCTTTCAATATGAGAAATTTAAAATGTAGCTAAACTCTTAGCAGTAGCCAACTTAAGAAGTGGGACCAAATGAACCATCTTGCTGAAACGGTCCACCACCACCCTCACCACAGTATTACCTCCAGATCTGGGTAAATCAGTGACTAAATCTATGGACAAGTAGGTCCAAGGCTTTGATGGAATCTCGCTAGGCAAGAGATAACCCGCTGGGGTCTGACGGGAAACTTTAGCCCTAGCATTTCCAAATAAACTCATCCACATCCTTACGAGCATTCTGCCACCAAAAGGACCTAGAATGAGATCTCCAAGTGGCAGAAGAACCTGGATGCTCAGCCAAAATGGAATAGTGCACTTTCTCAAGAAGATCCTTGTGTAAAGATGGTGGAACATACAGTTTATTTACAGCCAAACCTTCCGGCACGCTATCCTGCGCGTCCAGAATGCGCTGACTGATATCAATCTCCTTTCCTCAAAGGCTCTCTTGACTACCAAAAGCTTACGGTCATCGAACCAAAAGCTTACGGTCATCGATATCATAGTTAGATTCCGCTTGAATCTCTGAGAATAAAAAGTACTGGGGTGAAGGTAATGATTTTGTGAAAGAACGGCCTCCAACCCTACATCCCACACAGTAGAAGCGTCAACTTCAACCACAAAACACAGCTCGATATCGGGTTGGCTGAGAAGAGGAGCTTTAGAAAAGGCTGTCGTGAAAGCAGAAAAGGCATTCTCTGCCTCAGCTGACCATAAGTCAGTCCCCTTCTTGGTCATGTCAGTTAACGGTTTAGCTATGACCACATTTTTTTTAATGAACTTCTGGTACTAATTTGCAAAACTTAAAAAATCTTTGCCAAGCTTTAAGGTTGAACCCAACCAAAGACGGACTACACCTTAATGGGATCCATTTGAAACCAGATGACCTAAAAATTGGACCTGCTGTACTTCAAAAACACTTTTATCTATATTATCAAAGAAATGTCTCGAAGAATCTGGAGGACCTGCCGGACATGTCCCCGGTTTTCCTCCTGAGAACGTGAGTAAATCAAAATCTTATCAAGATAGATGACCACAAATCTACCCAAAAAGATGTCATTTATGAAATTCTGAAAAAACAGCGGAATGTTGGTCAAACCAAACAGCATCACCAGATTTTCAAAATGACCCACTGGCGTATTAAAAGAGGTTTTCCGCTCATCACCCTGTCGAACACGTTTAAGGTGTCCACCTCAAGTCAAGTTTAGAAAACCATTTAGCTAGCGCTAACTGATTAAACAGGTCTGGTATAAGGGGTAAATGATAAGGATTGTGAACACATTGAAAGCAAGGTTGTGCTTAAAGGGAACCTGTCAGCAGAAATGTCCCCTAAAACCTCACAGATTCCCCCTCTGCAGCTCCTGGGCTGCATTCTATAAAGGTCCCTGTTATGATTGTGGCCACTTTCTGACCGAAAAAAAGTGTTTATAAAGTTGTACCTTTTTGGCTTCTGATTCTGTAAATCCGTCACGGGGGCGGGTTGCCTGATGGCCGTTATTCTGCCCCCTGGTCCTGTATGCCGCCCCCATCGCTGATTTCAATACTTCTGGACGCCGCCCACTGCTCCAGCCATCCCCGCGCATGCCCAGTGCCCATCTCTCGGGGATGAGCACTGTGCCCAGCGTCACCGCTGGTGACGTGCACGCAGGGTTAAGATTATGGGCGGTGCTGTGATGTTTATTCCTAAGCAACCGCCCATAATCGCGGGACCGCGCTTTCCCCCTCGGCCTGCTTCTTTCTGCGC
The DNA here is from genome assembly GCF_048569485.1 of Anomaloglossus baeobatrachus. Taxonomy (NCBI): domain Eukaryota; kingdom Metazoa; phylum Chordata; class Amphibia; order Anura; family Aromobatidae; genus Anomaloglossus; species Anomaloglossus baeobatrachus. The sequence continues at coordinate 34,298,546 of NC_134360.1, read as the reverse complement.
AAGCGCGCTGCTGCTGACCTCACTTCGCCTCCTTCCCATCTTGCCCCGAGGCAGGAAATAGATGGGAAGAGCGCGGAGCAGTGACTACACCGAAAGCGCGGTCCCGCGATTATGGGCGGTTGCTTAGGAATAAACATCACAGCACCGCCCATAATCTTAACCCTGCGTGCACGTGACGCTGGGCACAGTGCTCATCCCCGAGAGATGGGCACTGGGCATGCGCGGGGATGGCTGGAGCAGTGGGCGGCGTCCAGAAGTATTGAAATCAGCGATGGGGGCGGCATACAGGACCAGGGGGCAGAATAACGGCCATCAGGCTGCCCGCCCCCGTGACGGATTTACAGAATCAGAAGCCAAAAAGGTACAACTTTATAAACACTTTTTTTCGGTCAGAAAGTGGGCACAATCATAACAGGGACCTTTCTAGAATGCAGCCCAGGAGCTGCAGAGGGGGAATCTGTTAGGTTTTAGGCGAAATTTCTGATGACAGGTTCCCTTTAACTAGCCAAGGCAAACCCAACACCAAATTTACAGGTAAAGAAGGAAACACCATAAATAAAATAAATTCAGAGTGTAATATCCCTACTTTAATAAATACGTAATCAACCTTTAACACTAGAAGTCCCAGAGAAGGGTCATTTGACATTTCTACCATTGGAACCCTATGGAGCTCAAAATTCCTGGGACGTCTAGTGTTAAAGGGAATCTGTCAGGTGCAATATGCACCCAGAACCACGAGCAGTTCTGGGTGCATATTAGTAAGTCCTGCCTAAACATTAGCATAAATAAACAGCTCTTTAGAAAAAGTATTTCAAAAGATCATTTATTATATTCTAATGAAGCCTACGACTAGTCAAAAGGGCGTGAGTTCCCCTGGCTAGTTGGCCCACATGGCATGTTAGCACGCCCCTGTGGGCGTACTAACATGCTAATGAATACACAGCGACACCACACATACCTCACTCTTGATGGCAGCCGTCGGAGGATGGATACACACTACGCATGATCCGGAGTCCCCGCACTTCCAGTCATGCGCACTATACCTCACTGAAGCCGGGAAGCGTACACCCGGCATCAATTTGGTGCGCATGATCGGAAGTGCCGGGACTCCGGATCATGCGCAGTGTGCATTCATCCTCTAGAGGGAAGAGTTAATAGCAAAGTCATAATAAGATTCAGAGCAGAACCTGAATCCACAAATGCTGGAGTAAAAATAAATCCTGTTTTAGTCTTCAATGACACCTGCTGAAACCCCCCTGAATTTTATACCAGAGATAATCTCAAACTCTTGGAATCAGTATCCACGTACTTAAGGTTTTTTTCTTCTTGGAATTTACTAATGTACCTAACGCATTGAACCATGACGTGACCGGAACAACCATAACATAAACAAAAACGAGTTGGTGCTCCGGGATCCATACTTTCTCTGGGATCCCTATAAGCACCAATTTGCATAGGTTCACCTCTCTCTACTGATGAAGGAGATGCCACCAAAACGTGTTCCTATCCCTCAGACGTTTGTCCGGATGAATAGTAAGAGCCATACCATCCTCCAAAGACTGTAGACTGGAATTGTAAGTCATTCTGTCCTTGATCTGATCAAATAGTCCCTGGTGGAACTGACTCCGAAGAGCAGGGTTACTTCATGAGGTCTTCACCGCCCATCGTCTAAACTCTGAGCAGTAGTCCTCCATCTTCGTGACCCAATCCACAAATATTGGACTCAGCAATGGCAATCTTATCAGAATCATCTTAAATGAGACCGAGACCCGAGAGGAACACCTCTAGAGAGGCCAACGCTGGAGAATCCTCAGACAAGGAAAAAGTCCAAGCCTGTGAATCACCATGAAGCAAAGACGAAAAAATGCCTATTTGCAGACTCTTGGACCGAGAGGATACCGGATGTAAATGGAAGTCTAACTTGATTGAAGCAAAAAAAAAAAAGATTACTTACTATGGTCACCGTCACAACAATCTGGCATCTTTATCTTAGGTTTCAACAGAAAACACTCATGACCTTGATCATTAGTAACGGCCAAACGTGCATGCTGCTGTTGGTCACAGCGACCTCCAGTGACAAGGCCTGGAGTTGTGTGGCCAAGGAGCAACCGGATAGAGGACGCATGGCTGGCTATAAAGTTACGACTGAACCCTAACACTCACGGGGATGGCCAAACCAGGGGAGATGTAAAACAAGAAGGGAATAACAATAGCAATGTCTCAGTAAGAAGACCTTAACCGAGGAGCTGAGACTCTAGACAATCATCCATCCAGAAATATAGCCAGCACTGAGGCATGTGAGTAATGAAGATAAGTAGCCCCTCCAAAAATGTGTTTGGGCAAACCAAATGAGCAAGTGCACACACCTGAATAGAAGGCAGAGAATTAGAAAGAAAGACAAGAGATCCTTCAACAGTTGGACCACCGCAAAATAGGCTGTGGTCCAACCAAGAGGGAAACCGACCATCAACCAGAGATCACCGATTCCAACCCTAATGTGGAGCCATGAACACATTTGTATCATGTCCAATTTGTACTAATATTCTAGGGCAGATGATCCAATACAGATCTGACCCATCACCCACTGATGTCACAATAATTATGGTGTCCACACACATGGGAGCAAAGTTGGCCAAACCCGTGGGACCTTTCATCCACAAAATCATCACTATACACATGAGATGGTTGGAAGATTTAATCTCCAAATCATTTTGTTCTCAGACGCAATAAGCATCCACCAGAGGAGTCCGGCAGCAGCTTATTCCTCTGTCTCCATCAAGAACATGTTGGTTTGGATAAGGTGTAAATGTGGCGCCTCTGACCTGGTCAGGCACCACTGAGTACTGCACCCATGCTGGGGGAGTACTTCCAGGTAATCCTAAAGGCTGAAATAGGGTGTGTAGGCACACACATAGCAACCAGATCTCCCACACTTTGAGAGGGGACCCTTGGGCAGACCCAAGAGGGGGCGTGCCCCCACATCTCAGCAAGGGGTGTGGGGGAGGGGCTGGAAGCTAGGTTGCAGAGGCTGTCAGGAAAGTAGGAGGAGAGCCAGTCTGGCAGCAGAGAGGATGAGTTGCCTAGAGAGGGACGCGCGCTGACACGCTAGTCAGACCTTGCACGTGTAGTAGCCGTTAGCGGGGGAGAAGGGTTACCAGAAAGTCAGTCAGAAAGACGCGCTGTGAGAGACAGTCAGCTGGTCGAGTACGGGGACTCTTGGTGGCTAGGCACACACGGGGAACAGGTCCCTAGAGTAGACGTCCATTTATTGATCTGCTAAACCTGCCGGTGAGGGGAACCACAAGTCCCTCACCAACCAACTAAAGTCTGAGCCTCAGCAGCAGCGAGGGGGCCCATAAGGGGATTGACCCTGGAGCCATCTACCTTGGTCCACGCTGCCGGCAAACGGGCCAAAAAGGGGAGAAAAGACAGTAACGACTTCCCTGGATGAATCCCACGGTACTTCAAGTCAGGGGTTATCCGAAACAAGAAGTGCTAGGACGGCGAGTTAACGGTTACCCTTAGACCAGCCTAAAGGATTCCTGGTTTCACCTGGTTAATCTCAGCATCGCCTGGGTACCTCACAAAAAACATCTAAAAGTGAGTAAAACAAGTTGAAAGACTTTCCAGACTGAGACTGAGTTATTCTGAGACCTGTTGTTCTACACAACCGAGCCCCTGGGGCCAGCCTCACTCACGGGAGGCCACACCATCAGACTGCAGACTCCATCAGCCCCAGACACTCATTAAAGCTGTAGTGGCAGTCACCCATACCCCTGACCGCAAACCGTGAGTGGCGTCACGACTCCTACATACATAAACTGACATACCTCTCGCCACAAATATCCCCAGAAGAAGTCCCTGCGGCGTCCCCGAAGGTGGAGTGAAGTCCCTGAGGCGACCGCTGCAGGTGGGCGACACATATAGGGAAGTCACTAGGGACAGTTGTCGGCCCAACGTGAGTGTTTGACCAACAGCTAGGGAAGTCATTAGGGACAGTTATCGGCCCAACATGAGTGTTTGACCAACAGCTTGGCACAGGAGGTGGACATACCGTTGGTACAACATGTGCCCCAAAAAGCAGTTTCTTACTATTAAGGGCATGAGCTCGTAAGCTTCATAGTCCACAATTTATGGTTATGCTAGGGAAGAAATTAGGTGCTTTATGTTGAGCTTTCGGATAAGAGGGGTAGTTGTTGCTCAGGGGCCTCTATGGTCTGTGTCCGCCCCTCCCTGGTGCCTCAATGGCCATTACTTGACCCTGTAATATAACAAGTGTGGACAATTTTAGCAGCCAATGGTGACGAACCTTCATCCAACTTCTATCTCATGGCTACGGCCTTCGTCAGGTGCATGGCCGGGGTCTGTCCACCTCAAAGTCTATATATGCATATGTCAGGGGTTAATAAATACACATCTCGAGTCTCTATATACATATCTTTGGGTATTCCCATCTCAGGCTCTAAATACACACATCAAAGGGTTCTGCGCATCTCAGGGGTCTATATACACACATCTTGGGGTCTGTACTTCTCAGGGGTCCATATACACACATCTTGGGGTCTTCCCATCTCTGGGTCTATATATGCTTATCTCTGGGGTTTTATATACACACATCTCCAGGTATTAATACACATCTTTGGGTTTGCACATTTCGGGGTCTGCATGCACACACTACTGTATAAGGAGCAGGGTCTCACCATCCTTGTGTTAGCTCAGTAGGGGGCGCTGTCCTCTCCTCTCTGTCATCAGTCCAGGCTGTGATTGATCAGTTATTGTTCTGCAAGGATCCAGCTCCAAGCTGCCTATTGTGTGCGCAGAGGAGGCCTGGCAGCGTGGGTGGCACAGCCCTGTGATCAGTAATGAGCACACACTGGGGGGCATGATGGGGGTCCTCCTGCTGTCATAGCTGTGGATGTGTCACTGTGCCCAGTGCAGGAGACTCCTGGTCCTCAGGCTGCGGCTTCTCCGGGCTCTGGTGCCAGTCTATAAAGGGTGAGGATCAGAGGATGGTCTTACTCTCAGGTGCCAGTCTATGAAGGGATGGTGAGGATCAGAAGATGGTCCTGTTTCTGGTGCCAGTCTAAGAAGGGTGAGGATCAGAAGATGGTTCTGCTCTCAGGTCCCAGTCTAAGAAGGGTGAGGATCAGAGGATGGTCCACTCTCACGTTCCAGTCTACAGCAGCTGCTGTCTTGGGTGAGGCGTGAGACCTTTTAGAAGAGTCCTCCTGGCATCAGAGCAGAGTTCCCCTAGTGCAGCGGTTCCTCTACACCTGCTCCGGGCCTCTCTCCACCCACTCCGAGGCTATGTCCACCCACTCCGAGGCTATGTCCACCCACTCCGAGGCTATGTCCACCCACTCCGGGGCTATGTCCACCCACTCCGAGGCTATGTCCACCCACTTCGGGGCTATGTCCACCCACTCCGGGGCTATGTCCACCCACTCCGAGGCTATGTCCACCTGCTTCGGGGCTTTCACAGACTCTCCAGGCTTCTCTCCACCCGCTCCGGGGCGCTCTCCATCAGCTTCTGAGCTCTCTCCACCTGCTGTGGGACTCTCTCAACCCAATCTTGGGCTCTATGCACCTGCTACGGGACTCTCTCCACCCGCTCCTGAGATCTCTCCACCCACTCCTGGGCTCTTTCCACCCGCTCCTGGGCTCTCTCCACCCGGTCCGGGCCTCTCTCCACCCTCTCCTGGGCCCTCTGCACCGGCTCCTGGGCTCTTTCCACCCACTCCTGGGCTCTCTCTACTTGGTCCGGGCCTCTCTCCACCCTTTCCTAGGCTCTCTCCACCCGCTCATGGGCCCTCTGCACTCGCTCCAGGGCTCTCTCCACCCGCTTTGGGGCTCTTACACCCGCTCCTGGGCTCTTACACCCGCTCCTGGACTCTCTACACCCGCTCCTGGGCTCTTACACCCGCTCCTGGACTCTCTACACCTGCTCCTGGGCTCTTACACCCGCTCCGGGGCTCTTACACCCACTCCTGGACTCTCTACACCCGCTCCTGGGCTCTTACACCCGCTCCTGGACTCTCTACACCTGCTCCTGGGCTCTTACACCCGCTCCGGGGCTCTTACACCCACTCCTGGACTCTCTACACCCGCTCCTGGGCTCTTACACCCGCTCCTGGGCTCTTACATCCGCTCCTGGACTCTCTACACCTGCTCCTGGGCTCTTACACCTGCTCCTGGGCTCTTACACCCGCTCCTGGGTTCTCTACACCCGCTCCTGGGCTCTAACACCCGCTCCTGGGCTCTGACACCCGCTCCTGGGCTCTGACACCCGCTCCTGGGCTCTGACACCCGCTCCTGGGCTCTGACACCCACTCCTGGGCTCTGACACCCGCTCTTGGGCTCTTACACTAGCTCCTGGGCTCTAACACCCGCTCCTGGGCTCTAACACCCGCTCCTGGGCTCTGACACCCGCTCCTGGGCTCTGACACCCGCTCCTGGGCTCTGACACCCACTCCTGGGCTCTGACACCCGCTCTTGGGCTCTTACACTAGCTCCTGGGCTCTTACACCCGCTCCTGGGCTCTTACACCCGCTCCTGGACTCTCTACACCCGCTCCTGGGCTCTTACACCCGCTCCTGGACTCTCTACACCCGCTCCTGAGCACTCACACCCGCTCCTGGACTCTCTACACCCGCTCCTGAGCACTCACACCCGCTCCTGGGCTCTTACACCCGCTCCTGGGCTCTTACACCTGCTCCTGGGCTCTTATACCCGCTCCTGGGCTCTCTACACTCGCTCCTGGACTCTCTACACCCGCTCCTGGGCTCTTACACCCGCTCCTGGACTCTCTACACCCGCTCCGGGGCTCTCTACACCCGCTCCTGGGCTCTTACACCCGCTCCTGAGCTCTTACACCCGCTCCTGGACTCTCTACACCCGCTCCGGGGCTCTTACACCCGCTCCTGGACTCTGACACCCGCTACGGGGCTGTCCGGGCTCTCTCCACCCGCTCCGGCCTCTCACACCCGATATTCCGTCCCCGCTGTGCACAGGGCGCAGTCCGCGGCCGCTCTCCAAGGTGCTGGAAACACAGCGTCTCCGCGCCTGCGCAGAAGTGACGGGCAGGACAGTAAATGCTGGGGGTGAGCGCAGCACTGGAGGCTGAGAGCAGATAATGGAGCTCAGTCACCGCCCCTGCTCTACACAAACACGTCTGCCAGTGAGGGAATTACTGCAAGGGAAGCTTATCTACAGAGAATGGACAGAGCATGATATCATGGGGGTAGAACAAGGGCAGTATGTGGGTATAGCAGGCAGATACAGTGTGTATGTATGTGTGTGTGTATATATGTATATATATATATATATATATATATATATATATATATATATATATATATTATCAATCATCCAGTGATGCGTCTCTCGCGGTCGTTACATCTGGGAATTGCTGTTGGTGTTCAGCTCTTTTGTCTATTTCTGTGTTATTTTACTATTTTTCTCTGACTGGACACCTTTTCATGACATTGCGTATATTAAATGATTTATTACCCTGTTTTTCATTTTTTTCTTCCTTAATCCCAGTACGTATTTATTTACTTTGTGTCATCTCTGTTTTTCTACACGGAGTCTCCATATTTGAGATATTTCACTTATTTTAATAATGCTACATCCTGGTTTATATGTCCACATCTTAGGCCCCTTCCTGGTATATATGCCCTCATCCTAGTATACGTGTTGCCATCCTGATAAATATGTCCCTATCATGGTATGTATGCTCTCCTTCCTAGTATATATATCCCCATCCTGGGCATATATTTCCCTATCTTGGGCTTCTTTTGGTATATATGTCCTCATCCTGGTATATGTGTCCCCTATCCTATTCCCCTACTGGTATATATGTCCCCATCTTGGGCTATTCCTGGTATATATGTTACCATCCTGGGCACCTCCTGATTCATATGTCCCCATCTTGGGCCTCTTCTGGTGAATATGTCCCCTATCATGGGCCCCTCATGCTATATATGTCCCCATCCTGGTTAGTATATTCCCCTTCCTCTGTATATATGTCCCCATCTTGGGCCTCTCCTGGTATATACGTCCCCATCTTGAGCCCCTTCTGGTATAAATGTGACACCCTGGCAAAACCAGGTAGTCACAGATAGGCCCCCGGACAACACCTTCCCTCACCTAGGAAACACACAGCCAACCTTAAATCCTAGTCACCCCCCCTTAGGGAAAGACAGACACATCAGTGGGCGGGACCAGGCAGTTGGACACGCCCACCCAGGGGTCTAGACAGCCCGGGGTGGGAAAACAAGCAGTTTAGCTTCAGATTAGCTTTGTTGTTCAAGTGGAGAGGAGTGTGGGCTGGAGCTAAGTGTAGCTCCAGCGGAGGAAGTTCAAGTTGAACAGTGCCAGGGTCGGAGCCCTGGTGCCTTGGCTAGGAGGCAGACGGTGGTCTCCGTCAGCAGGAGACGGCAAGACAGCTCGGCAGAACCGAGGTGGACCGGGACAGGGTTGTAGCCCGCCGGTACCGACCCGGGGAACCGACCCGGAAACCGTAGCACAAAGGGGGGTACTCGAACCCTGAACCAGGCTGGAAACCAGCGGCCTGGTTAATTAACCGATTGAGGCCAGGATTATAGGTCCTGTCCCATCCAAAGTCCCTCATAGAAGACAACAGCCCACCGATAGGTATAGGAGGCCACCGCCAGGGCCCATAGATCCCACGGGCCAGCGTCTGCGGGCACGGCTCCTTAGGCCACATCCAGCCGGGAGCGGACTCCTGAGTTCCAGACCAGGCAGTCCACCATACACAAAGTCAGTGCAGAGGAAAAAGGACAGTGACCACCAGGCCAGGTGGGGGACCTGACTGCAACCGGCCGCGGTGGCCGGCCACAAGCACCTTGGTTTACCAAAAGACTCGTGTGATTCATTTACTGTGAGTAATCAAACATCCCCCTGCTTGCTCAGGCGCGGCGGCCCTTGCCGTCGCCATACCCTGCCCGAAGACACTGGGTCCCGGGGAAACCATCCCTACCCACGGAGGGGTTAACATCTAGCTGCCACTACATCTCCCTTGGGTGCCCACAACAGCAGCGGTGGTGTCCCACCTCACCACACACCATGGGTGGCGTCACGAACTTAATACTGCCTAGCCCGTACATCTACGTCCCCCTTTTTATTCGGCGTGTCCGCAAGACCCCCGGGTCCGGAGACCCTCGAGCCACCCACAGAAGACCCAGATCCGAGCAGCGGCAGCTGCTGGCACAGGGGCGGCACATATATGTCCCCTATCCGATTCCCCTCCAGGTATATATGTCCCCATCTTGGGCCACTTCTGGTATATATGTCCCCATCTTGGGTCACTTCTGGTATATATGTTACCATCCTGGGCACCTCCTGGTACATATGTCCCCATCTTGGGCCCCTCCTGGTGTATATGTCCCCATCCTTGTATATATGTCCCCTATCATGGGGATAATTTTTTATTTGTTTTTACTGTGTGCGGCTTGATAAGGCCATACAATGTCAGGATGTCGAAATATTATACTAGGATGGGGCCATGTAATACCAAGTTGGGGGCTATATAATACCAGGATGTGGCCATGTAATACCAGGATGGAGCCAAATAATACCAGGATGGGGATATATACAAAGGATGGGGGACACATATACAAGAATGGGATGGGAAAGCTGGTTGCTGAGGGAAAGAGGCTCTTTCTCTCAGCACCCAGCTTTTCCATGCTCTGCTATACATTAGTCTCTCAGCACCCAGCTTTCCCATGCTCTGATATCATGGGATAGCTAGCTGCTGAGGAAAGTTGTATAGCAAAACATAGGCAAGCTGGGTGCTGAGGGAAAGATGTATAGCAGAGCATGGGTAAGCTGAGTGCAGAGGGAAAGATGTATAATAGAGCATGGGAAAGCTGGGTGCTGAGGACAAGCTGAATAGAAGAACATATGAAAGCTGGAGGAAGGCCCAGGTCCAAATTTTGAACAGGGGCTCATCCAACTCAAGTTACGCAACTGATCCTGCATTTTCAGGTTCGTGGGACCTGTTTGCTGGTTTGTAATGGGATTTTAGCAGCTGCTTTCCTAATCTGATGAATGTGTGGGGCAGAATCCTTCCTTATTTTGCCTTTAACTGCACAAACCCTTCTGTGCTGCATATAAGCCACAAATGTCTTCACTGTACGATGATCAGACTTAAGTTTTCCTTAAATACCTATTGGTTTCCTTCCTTGTCCGAGGCTTTGCACTATTTGCCGCTTTTCGGCAGCAGAAAGATCCTTTTTTCTTTCCCCTACTGCTTGAAATCTGTGGCTGCTTAATAATATGGAACCTCTTTCTTAAAGGGAACCTGTCACCAGTTTTTTCGTGTATGAGCTAATACCACCACCTTACTCAGCCTTGTATATTATATCCCCCGCCCCGCCAAAAAAAACCCAAACCTTTTGAATAGCTCCCACGCTGTATGCAAAAGTGATCGGTCCGGTCTGATGGGCGTCATTGCAGTGGCTCCTGTCCCTCCTCTCCGCTGTGAATTGACATCCTCCTGATGTGGTTGGTGTGGATGACACATCTTGAGTCATTCATGTAACCAGATGAAATTTCGCGCCTGCGCAGGGGCATCGCGGTTCGCGCAGGTGCACTTTGGTCTGCCCTTCTGCATGAAATCTAACTATTAGTTCATACACAAAAAAACTGGTGACAGGTTCCCTTTAAGTTGTTTTCCTTTAATTGGGTTCAACTGGCAAACTAATTATCACAGGGGTTTGAGATTAATTTTAGTAATCCAAAGACCCCGAGATACAAAGCCATAGAATAGCCCCCCTACCCCCCCCCAAAAAAATTGCATAATAATTTGGAACATGGTGTACAATGTGTTTATATTATAGAGATCACATGTATCAATTTAGCATACATGAGCATATACTGTATCCTGGTTATATAACGCACATTACCTACATCACATACAAATACTAAATCCCCATGTTTGCAAATATCTATATATATAATTGCCTTATTCTGTCTGTCTGTCTGTCTATCTTGCTCCAAAATTGTGTCCTTACGGTGACACAAAGCTGATTGGCCGCTGGGCTCGCCATGGCCCCGCCCCCCGCATGGATTGGCCGCTCGCCCAGGCAACTCGCCCACGCCCCGCCCCCCTCACGCAATGCACGCTCGCTCTGGCCCCACCACCCGCACGCATTCCCCGAACCGACCGACACGGAGACACGACTCCCAGGTGAGTACTGTACCCCCAGGAGCCCACATCAGCGTACGCGCCAACCCAGCCGACACATACCCTCGCATTGCTGGGGTTGCCGCCGTATGCTGGTGCGGGCTCCCGTGCGAGCGGGGGACTGGATACGCTGGTAACCATGGTAGCATAGTTACCAGCGCATCAAGGTCCTGCAGCGGTGGAACATACACACACACACACATAACACACACACACACACATCAGATCACACACACCTCACACACACATCACATCGCATCCACACACTCACAACATCCTGGGATATTGCTTGCTTCTCGGCGGCGATACTGTGCTGTGAACTTCCAGGACCTGCCGGAGGATCACATGGCCAGAAGCATGTGGTATCTCCGAATGTTGTGAGTGTGAGCGCGTATGTGCAATATCGTCAATGTGTGTGTGCGTGAGTGTATGCGATCGGGTGTGTGTGAGTGTATGCGATCGGGTGTGTGTGAGTGTATGCGATCGGGTGTGTGTGTGTGTGTGTGTGTGTGTGTGTATGCGATCGGATCTGTGTCGGCAGAGGAGCACGGCGTGCTGGAGGAGGCTGGGAGGAGAGAGGCTGATCCTGGGGAAGACTGGGAGGGGGAGGCTGAGAGAAGAGAGGCTGATGCTGGGGGAGGCTGAGGCTGGGGTAGGCTTGGAGGAGAGAGGCTGATGCTGGGAGGAGAGAGGCTGATGCTGGGAGGAGAGAAGCTGATCCTGGGGAGGCTGGGAGGGGGAGGCTGAGAGAAGAGAGGTTGATGCTGGGGGAGGCTGAGGCTGGGGTAGGCTGGGAGGAGAGAGGCTGATGCTGGGAGGAGAGAGGCTGATGCAGGGGACAGAAAAGGCTGATGCTGGGAGGAGAGAGGGTGATGCTGGGAGGAGAGAGGCTGATCCTGGGGAAGGCTGGGAGGGGGAGGCTGAGAGAAGAGAGGCTGATGCTGGGGGAGGCTGAGGCTGGGGTAGGCTGGGAGGAGAGAGGCTGATGCTGCGGGCAGAGAGGCTGATGCTGGTGCAGCATGGCGGATGGACCACGTTTGGGAGTGCGCAGCATGGAGGATGGAGCACGTTTGGGAGTGCGCAGCATGGAGGATGGAGCACGTTTGGGAGTGCGCAGCATGGAGGATGGAGCACGTTTGGGAGTGCGCAGCATGGCGGATGGAGCACGTTTGGGAGTGCGCAGCATGGCGGATGGACCACGTTTGGGAGTGCGCAGCATGGCGGATGGACCACGTTTGGGAGTGCGCAGCATAGCGGATGGACCACGTTTGGGAGTGCGCAGCATGGCGGATGGAGCACGTTTGGGAGTGCGCAGCATGGCGGATGGAGCACGTTTGGGAGTGCGCAGCATGGCGGATGGAGCACGTTTGGGAGTGCGCAGCATGGCTGATGGACCACGTTTGGGAGTGCGCAGCATGGCGGATGGTGCACGATGGGGAGTGCGCAGTATGGCGGATGGAGCACGTTTGGGAGTGCGCAGTATGGCGGATGGAGCACGTTGGGGAGTGCGCAGCATGGCAGATGGAGCACGTTGGGGAGTGCGCAGCATGGCGGATGGAGTACGTTTGGGAGTGTGCAGCATGGCGGATGGAGCACGTTTGGGAGTGCGCAGCATGGCGGATGGAGCACGTTTGGGAGTGCGCAGCATGGCGGATGGAGCACGTTTGGGAGTGCGCAGCATGGCGGATGGAGCACGATGGGGAGTGCGCAGCATGGGGGATGGAGCACGATGGGGGGTGCGCAGCATGGGGGATGGAGCACGATGGGAGGTGCACACCTCCCCCCAACACACACACACGCGCACTGCACAACACACACACACACACTGGGAACCACAAACACCCACACACACAGACAACGCTGCACACATACAACACCCAACACACAAACACCGCGGCATACATAAATATACGCACATACCACGCAACACACACACATTGCACAAAACATACCTCCCCAAAACACACCACACACACACAAACCGCGCAACACACACACACAACGCTACAGACACACAGCGCTCCACAAACAACGCAACACACGCAACACACATACAACACCGCTCTCACCTCCCGCCACACCCAGACAACACCCAGAACATGTACAGCGCCCTACACAAACACTTGGTAACTACACACAACAACATCTATATATATAACAAAAATCATACATGAACTACACAATACGTACATTCTAGAATACCCGATGCGTAGAATCGGGCCACCTTCTAGTATATGTATAATATTGATTGAATATATGTGACCAGCAAAAAGTATATACTGCATTAATGTGAGTGTGTACAGTATAGGATTAATATATACATTTCTATCATATAATCTGTGCGTCACAGGTATGATAAATATTACTGTGTATATAATGGCCACAATAGAGTGGAGAAAATAAGTATTTGATCTTTTGCCGATTTTTGCAATTTTTCCACCTACAAAGAATGGAGCGGTCTGTAATTTTTATTTTAGGTAAATTCAACTGTGACTGAATAAAAAAAATGCCCAAAATCCCACTGTATGATTTATAAATAATTAATTCACATTTTATTGCATGAAATAAGTATTTGATACAATAGGAAAACAGAACTTAATATTTATTAGAAACCTTTGTTTGCAGTTACAGAGGTCGTACGTTTCCGGTCATTCTTGACCAGGTTTGCACACACTGCAGCAGGGATTTCGGCAACTCCTCCATAGAGATCTTCTCCAGATCTTTCAGGTCACTCCTCCATACAGATCTTCTCCAGATCTTACAGGTCACTCCTCCATACAGATCTTCTCCAGATCTTACAGGTCACTCCTCCATACAAATCTTCTCCAGATCTTACAGGTCACTCCTCCATACAGATCTTCTCCAGATCTTACAGGTCACTCCTCCATACAAATCTTCTCCAGATCTCTCAGGTCACTCCTCCATACAGATCTTCTCCAGATCTTACAGGTCACTCCTCCATACAGATCTTCTCCAGATCTTACAGGTCACTCCTCCATACAAATCTTCTCCAGATCTTACAGGTCACTCCTCCATACAGATCTTCTCCAGATCTTACAGGTCACTCCTCCATACAAATCTTCTCCAGATCTCTCAGGTCACTCCTCCATACAAATCTTCTCCAGATCTCTCAGGTCACTCCTCCATACAGATCTTCTCCAGATCTTACAGGTCACTCCTCCATACAGATCTTCTCCTGATCTTACAGTCACTCCTCCATACAGATCTTCTCCTGATCTTACAGGTCGCTCCTCCATACAGGTCTTCTCCAGATCACTCCTCCATACAGGTCTTCTCCAGATCACTCCTCCATACAGGTCTTCTCCAGATCACTCCTCCATACAGGTCTTCTCCAGATCACTCCTCCATACAGGTCTTCTCCAGATCACTCCTCCATACAGGTCTTCTCCAGATCACTCCTCCATACAGGTCTTCTCCAGATCACTCCTCCATACAGGTCTTCTCCAGATCACTCCTCCATACAGGTCTTCTCCAGATCACTCCTCCATACAGGTCTTCTCCAGATCACTCCTCCATACAGGTCTTTTCCAGATCACTCCTCCATACAGGTCTTTTCCAGATCACTCCTCCATACAGGTCTTCTCCAGATCACTCCTCCATACAGGTCTTCTCCAGATCACTCCTCCATACAGATCTCCTGATCTTACAGGTCGCTCCTCCATACAGGTCTTCTCTAGATCACTCCTCCATACAGGTCTTCTCCAGATCTTTCATGTCACTCCTCCATACAGATCTTCTCCTGATCTTTCAGGTCACTCCTCCATACAGATCTTCTCCTGATCTTTCAGGTCACTCCTCCATACAGATCTTCTCCTGATCTTTCAGGTCACTCCTCCATACAGATCTTCTCCAGCTCTTTCAGGTCACTCCTCCATACAGATGTTCTCCAGCTCTTTCAGGTCACTCCTCCATACAGATCTTCTCCTGATCTTTCAAGTCACTCCTCCATACAGGTCTTCTCCAGATCTTTCAGGTCACTCCTCCATACAGATCTTCTCCAGATCTTACAGGTCACTCCTCCATACAAATCTTCTCCAGATCTCTCAGGTCACTCCTCCATACAGATCTTCTCCAGATCTTACAGTTCACTCCTCTATACAGGTCTTCTCCAGATCTTTCAGGTCACTCCTCCATACAGATCTTCTCCTGATCTTTCAAGTCACTCCTCCATACAGGTCTTCTCCAGATCTTTCAGGTCACTCCTCCATACAGGTCTTCTCCAGATCTTTCAGGTCACTCCTCCATACAGATCTTCTCCAGATCTTACAGGTCGCTCCTCCATACAGGTCTTCTCCAGATCACTCCTCCATACAGGTCTTCTCCAGATCTTTCAGGTCACTCCTCCATACAGATCTTCTCCAGATCTTACAGGTCACTCCTCCATACAAATCTTCTCCAGATCTCTCAGGTCACTCCTCCATACAGATCTTCTCCAGATCTTACAGGTCACTCCTCCATACAGATCTTCTCCAGATCTTACAGGTCACTCCTCCATACAGATCTTCTCCAGCTCTTTCAGGTCACTCCTCCATACAGATCTTCTCCTGATCTTTCAAGTCACTCCTCCATACAGGTCTTCTCCAGATCTTTCAGGTCACTCCTCCATACAGGTCTTCTCCAGATCTTTCAGGTCACTCCTCCATACAGATCTTCTCCAGATCTTACAGGTCGCTCCTCCATACAGGTCTTCTCCAGATCACTCCTCCATACAGGTCTTCTCCAGATCTTTCAGGTCACTCCTCCATACAGGTCTTCTCCAGATCTTTCAGGTCACTCCTCCATACAGGTCTTCTTCAGATCTTTCAGGTCACTCCTCCATAGAGATCTTATACAGATCTTTCAGATCACTCCTCCATATAGGTCTTCTCCAGATCTTTCAGGTCACTCCTCCATACAGATCTTCTCCAGATCTTTCAGGTCACTCCTCTATACAGGTCTTCTCCAGATCTTTCAGGTCACTCCTCCATACAGGTCTTCTCCAGATCTTTCAGGTCACTCCTCCATACAGATCTTCTCCTGATCTTTCAGGTCACTCCTCCATACAGATCTTCTCCAGATCTTTCAGGTCACTCCTCCATACAGGTCTTCTCCAGATCTTTCAGGTTTCGGGGCTGTCACTGGGCAACATTGAGTTTCAGCTCCTGCAAAGATTTTCTATGGGGTTCAGGTCTGGAGACAGGCTAGGCCATTCCAGGATCTTGAAATGTTTCTAATGGAGCCACTTCTTAGATGTCCTGGTTGTGTGTTTCAGGTCATTGTCATGCTGGAAGACCCAGCCATGACCCATCTTCAATGCTCTTACCAAAGGAGGTTGTTGGCCAAAATCCCCAACTATCCTCCCTTCAATACGGTGCAGTCATCCTGTCCTCTATGCAGAGAAGCACACCCCAAAGTATGATGTTTTCACACCCATGCTTCATGATTGGGACGATGTTCTTGAGGTTGTACTCAACCTTCTTCCTCCAAACACTGTGAAGAGAGTTGATACCAAAAAGTTCTATTTTGGTCTCCTCTGAGTACATGAACTTCTCCCATGCCTCCTCTGGACCATCCAGATGGTCATTGCTGAACTTCAAACGGCCTGGACATGTGGTGGTGTGGGCAGGGGGACCTTACATGCTCTGCAGCATTATAATCCATGACGGCGTAGTGTGTTATTAACAGTAATCTTTGAGACTGTGGTCCCAGCTTTCTTCATGTCATTGACCAGACACTCATGTATTTTTGGGCTGATTCCTGACTATTCTCAGAATCATCCTTACCCCATGAGGCGAGATCTTGCATGGAGCCCCAGACCGAGTAAGATTAACAGTCGTCTTGTGTTTCTACTATTTTCTAATAATTGCACCAACAGTTGTTTCGTTCTCACCAAGCTGCTTGCCTATTGTCCTCTATCCAATCCCAGCCTTCTATGATTTTGTCCCTGATGTCCTTAGATAGCTCTTTGGTCTTGGCCATGGTGGAGAGGTTGGAGTGTGATTGATTGTGTGGACAGGTGTTTGTTATACAAACAGGTGCAATTAATACAGGTAATGAGTGCAGAGTTGGAGGAAAAAAATAACAGGTCTGTGAGAAGCAGAATTCTTGCTGGTTGGGTAGTGATAAAACTCTTATTTCATGCTGACATGGAAGCGTGAGGACGCTGGATCCCAGAGCTCCTGCGCCCACAGCCTAAATATACTAAATCCTGCAGCCCCCACTTACCCAGGATGGCCCCCAAGAAGAGACCGGGGGTAGCGCCCGCTTCTGCCTCCCCGGGGACGAGTCAGAGACCCCAGGGGAGCCTCACAAAGTTTCTGACGGCGCCGGGCTCTGAACCTCCGCAGGCGGCCCGAAGCAAGATGGCGCCGGCTGGCGCGCGGCGTCCTCCAGCGGGGGATTCCCCAGGTGCCGCTCGGCATTCTCCCACCACAGCCTGTGCAGCGGAGCAGGGGATCAGCAGTGCAGAGAAACGGAGGTCGGAGGCGGCGGTGGCATTGGACGGAGCGGGCCCAGGTACAGAGGACTGGAGGAGGGGGGAGGCTGCTCAGCCTGCCTTGCAGCACGCTGCTGTGGATAGGGGGGGGGCCCTGAGGGGATCATCAGACCCGGGGATACCGGCCAAGCTCTGCACACAGGAGCCCCCCCCGCCCACGGGGCACACAGAACCTCAGGTGTTACTAAGCAATATGCATGCTGGCCCCCCATTGGGGGACATACAAGCCCTGAGAGAGCTCATTTTGGCCCTCCCCAGCAAGAAAGATCTGGAGGATGTTGTGGCTAGAATTGAATCCTCCCAGCAGATGGCGCTGTCTGCCCTGAGGGAGGAAATGGTGGTACTGGAGGACAGAATTGAAGCCACAGAGCAGGCTCAGGAGTCCCTGGAGAGCAGAATGGAGAGGATTGAGAGAGACTGTGAGTCATCCAATGCCCGCATCAGAGATCTTGCCCTGCTCTTGGATGATCAAGAGAACAGGGGCAGAAGAAATAACATCAGACTCAAGGGTATACCGGAGGACTGGCCCCAGGAACTTCTGCGTACTAAGGTCTTAAACATCTTTAACCGGGTCACTGATCGCCCCTTGGAGGCTACCTACCTCTTCGACAGAATTCACAGAGTCGCAAGGTCGGGCCCTAGATCTGCCCCCTCCTCTAGAGATGTACTATGTCGTTTGCACTATTATGGAGACAGAGAAAGGATCCTACAGGGAGCTTGGTCATACGGTCCGGTGGAGGTGGATGGGGCCATGGTGAAGTTATTTCCTGATGTCTCCAGCCGCACACTATATATGAGACGCCTGCTTCATCCTCTCCTGCTCGGCATCAAAGAAGTAAACGCCTCATATAGATGGGGCCATCCCTTCCATTTGATAGTACGCAAGGGGGACTCCGTGTTTTTGCTGAAGAGGCACTCAGAGCTTCCTGATCTTTTTGCATTCCTGGGAATACCAGACTGCTCAATTCCGGACTGGTTGGAGTGGGAACCCCAGGCACCCCCGGGGCTGCGGAGGAGGAAGGGAGGCACTCGTCCTACCCAAAGCGGTGATCCTTGAGGGATTTGGCATGTATTGGATGCTGCTGGGAGGAGGGAGTGGTCCAAGTTGTGAGACGACGGTGATTTCGATGAGAGACGGAGTCAAAGTACGGGGAGCTGGGAGGCTCTCTCTTGTCTCTACGACTCCTGAGCAGGAGTCCTGGCCTTGGGCTAGTTTTTTCTGGACATAGTTTACTGCCTAAAGTTTTTGAAAATTCTATTTCTTTGGCAATGTCTAGTTTAAGATTGGGGGGGGGGGGTGGGGGGGGGATGTTTTTCTTTACCGCGTTCATCCTGGGTGGTGGGGTGTGTGGGTGGTTAATCGGCTGACCCTTCTTCTCCGTCGGGGAGAGGGGTCATTTAGTGCTAATAAGAGGGGCGCGGGTCTGCGCTCTGGCCGCATGTCAGTTCTTGTCCCTATCTTTTTCTTAGTAGTCCCTGGGCTGGTCCCTGGTGCTGCGAGCGGCAGTCTCGCTGCTTTTCCTCTTTCTTGTTCTCTTCTCTGATCTTCTTGCCTCTCTCTTTTCCCCCTGCTAAAGGGTCTCAGCTACTTCCCTCTTTGTCAATACTTTTTCTACCCCTCCTCTCTTTTCACCAGCTTTCCCTCTCTCTTTTTTTTTTTTTTTTTTTTTTTTTTTTTTCTCTCCCCTTCCCCTCCTTTCTTTTGATTTGCTCCTCTAGGACCTCGCGACAGAAAATGGTGAAACAGAGGCAGGCCAATCTGCGGGTGGGCTCACTGAATGTCAAGGGCCTTCATAGCCCGGAGAAAAGATCTATCCTGCTGAACCTTCTTTGGAGAAATCGAATCCAGGTAGCCTTCCTCCAGGAGACACACTACTGTGAAGCTAAGCCTTACAGACTCTCGGACAGAAGGTACCCCACTGTGCACCACTCACCCTCCCCTGATCCTAGATCTAGGGGAACGAGCATCCTCATGTCCAGCACGCTCCCGTGGGAATTGTTAGACTCTCAGACAGACGATCTGGGTAGGCTTATGATGCTCAAGGGACGCATAGCTACTCAGATGTTCACATTTGTGGCAGTATACTTGCCTAATGCGGGCCAATGTCCCACCTTGTTGCGGTACCTTGAGAAGATAGAGGAATTCTCGGAGGGCACTTTGGTTCTCGGGGGTGACTTTAACGTGGTCTTGGAACCGTTGAGAGACAGTTCAAAAGGGGTGTCTGGTATGCCACACATGACGCTGCGCCGGATGAGACGGGGATTACATGACCACCAACTGATAGACACTTGGCGATTGCTGCACCCATCAGACAAAGACTTTTCATTTTATTCTGCAGCGCACGACTGCTATTCTAGGTTGGACCTCTTTTTTATTAAACATGGGGACCTACACTCTCTGGTGGATGCGTCAATTGAGTGCATATCTTTTTCTGATCACGCACTGATTACGGTCACTCTGTCCCTTGAATGTCCCATCGGGAGGCAGGGTCAGTGGCTATTGAACACCTCGCTACTCAATGAGCCGGTGACAATGCAAGAAATAAGGGAGGCCCTGAGGGAATACTTTGACTGTAGTGGGGGGGAGGGGATGTCCCCCAACATTGTGTGGGAAGCTCACAAGTGTGTCGTGAGGGGATTATTCATTAAACATGGGGCCCGTCTGAAAAGGGAACGGGAAGCTGAGGTTACATCTCTACTAGCAGACATAAGGGAGTTGGAAGCAGTACATAAGGGGTCTTTGGGAGGGAACGTGGGCGCCAATCTGGCCAGGAAGAGGGAGGAACTCAGGTCCTTGCTATATCAAAAGGCCAAGGGAGTGCTAGCTAAATGCAGGCGGCATTTTTATGAATATGGCAATAAAAGTGGGAGGACCCTGGCTAGAGCCCTCCGGAACCAGAGGGCGAGGGGATATGTTCCTAGAGTGCACATGTCTGGCGACAGGTGGGCCACTCTTCCGAAAGACATTGCCTCCGCCTTTAAAGACTTTTACGCCTCTCTCTACTCAATAGATGGGGGGCGGTCGGAGAGGGCCAGGACGGAACTACGGCAGCGTATCCAGAAGTACATTTCTAACTCCGGGTTGAAACATCTTAAACCTGAGGATGCGGACGCCCTGGAAAGACCCATCTCAGAGGAGGAGTACTGGGCTGCAATTAAAAATTCCCCTACTGGTAAGGCCCCTGGTCCGGATGGCTTTCCCCTGCTTTACTACAAAAAGATGGGCTCCATGTTGCTTCCCCCATTTCTCTCGGCCTTTAACAATATCTCACTCTCTGAAAAAGTTCACTTGCCGAGAGACTCTCTGGCCGCTAATATAGTAGTCATCCCTAAAGAGGGTAAAGACCCTACCTCTTGTTCTAGTTACCGACCCATCTCCCTCCTCAACACAGATTTGAAGCTCTTCGCCAGAATATTATCAGAGAGACTCTCTCCATTGCTGGGGGAGATTGTCCACCCTGACCAGGCTGGGTTCATGATGGGAAGGGAAGCGAGGGACAACACCACTAAGGCGTTGAACTTAATCCACAGGGCTAATTCGGAAGGGTTGCCCCTGATGCTCTTGTCGACCGATGCAGAAAAAGCGTTCGACAGAGTCAATTGGATATTCATGGAGGAGGTTCTGCGGGAGGTGGGGTTGGGGAGGATGATGTTCAGGTGGATTTGCTCTCTGTATAGCAATCCCTCTGCTGCGGTCAGGGTGAACGGTCTCCTTTCAGATAGATTTTCCATTCTTAACGGCACAAGGCAGGGATGTCCCCTCTCACCCCTGATCTTTATCCTGACCCTGGAACCCCTGCTTTGCCGAATTAGAGGTAACATTGACATTTCCGGCCCTATAGTTGCGGGTTCCACCTACAAAATCGCGGCGTACGCGGATGATTTACTTTTCTTTATTACTAACCCTCGGGTCTCCCTGCCCAATTTACTGAGAGAGCTGGAAACATACTCCTCTCTTTCTAATTTTAGAATTAACATGTCAAAATCGGAGGCTATGAATGTATCTCTACCCCAAGATCTTGTTATTGCGCTTCAATCTGCGTTTGGGTTTAAGTGGGCTAATCATTCTTTGAGGTATCTGGGGGTCCAGCTGGCAGCGGACAATAGCCAACTATATAAGCTGAACTATCTCCCTCTCCTGCAGTCCATTAGAACAGATTGCGCAAACTGGGCGAGGGGTCTTTTCACATGGTTTGGGAGGTGTGCAATATTGAAGATGAACATATTACCACGGCTTCTCTATCTCTTTCAGGCCCTGCCAATTAAGATCCCGAGCTCTTTTTTCAAGGAAGTGGCCTCACTATATACTAAATTTATTTGGGCAAATAAGCCGGCGAGGCTTTCCCGTTCCCTACTGTGCAGACCTAAGCGTAGGGGTGGGCTGGGAATACCTGATATGAAAAAATATTATTGGGCCACACATATGGTTAGGATTCTGGATTGGTGCCGTCACTCTAGGATGAAACCTTGGGTCGCCCTGGAACAGAGCTTCTCGGAGGTACATTTACCAGCCATGCCTTGGGTCGGGAGCCTGTTCCCGGCCTCTGTGAGATCTCATCCCACCATTGGCGCTACTCTGGAATGCTGTTCGAGGGGAGAGGTTCGGCGCCTTCTCCTGCCGTTGCCTTCTCCCATGTCACCAATTATAGGAGATCCGGATTTCCGTCCCGGCCTCTCAGATCCAGTTTTTCGGAGCTGGGTACAGGGGGGCAGATTCAGAGCTTACCAGATGGGAGGAGAGGGTGACTGGTTGTCTCTTTCGGATATTTGTGGTCTCCTGCCGCCGGACCCCATGGGGAGATGGAGGGCAATGCAGTTGAGACACTTCTTGAGCTCCCTTCCCTGCTTCGCCCGGTATGCTGGGCCTCTCACTAGATTCGAAAAATTGTGCTTGGGAGAGGGGGCCCTGCGGCACTCACTTTCCCTGGCATACAATCTGCTATCAGACCCGGGAGATTTGCCCACCCCGGTTTATTTGCGGCAGTGGGAAAGGGACCTTGGGACGACCTTGTCAGACACGCAGCGAAACAACGTCCTAATGTTGGCACATAAAACCTCGGTCAGTTCCAGAATGTTGGAGGCCAACTTCAAACTTCTGACCAGGTGGTATAGAGTCCCGACCAGGCTTCATAGGATATTCCCCTCAGTCGATCCCGTTTGCTGGAGGTGTGGTTCGGGGGAGGGTGACTACGTGCACATCTTTTGGTCTTGCCCTTCTTTACAACGGTTTTGGTCAGGAGTGAGGGAGGTAACTAGACTGGTGACCGGCACGGCTGAGACATTGGGTCCGGAACTGTATATCTTACAGCTTTCGGAACTCCCGGCTCATAGATACAAGCGCTCTTTGCTTAGGTTTATGGTAATGGCCGCCAGGTCTTGTATCCCGCTTGGCTGGAAGTCTACTACCCCCCCTACACTGGCACAGTGGGTTGCAAGGGTTAATGACCTAAGGCACATGGAGGACCTGACATCCTCTCTCAATGACAGTCAGGAAGGTTTTCGCAGGACCTGGCTCCCATGGTTGGAGTTCACTTACTCGGCGGATTACGCCAGATTACTCGCTCCTCCACGGCTGCTGTGAGGCTCTGGTGGAGCATTCCCTCCCCCCCCCCCCTTTTTTTTTTTTTTCCTCTCTCTTCTCCTCTTCTCCTCTTTTCTCGCTTTCCCTCTCTCTCACCTCTCTGCCCACTATCTTCTTCTACTCTCCCCTCCCCTTTAATCTCTCTCTACCTTTTTCTCTTATCCTGGTTCTAAATTCTTTTCGGGCTTTGCCCTCTCTTTCTATGTTCTGTATTCTACCCATGTTGGGTTGGTTCATAAAAGGATTAAAATGGGACTGACTCGAGCAGTTGCAGTTATTAGATATGTACAGGAGAGCGGAAGGGTGGGATATATGTCAATGTTAAATATTTGGAATCTGTTTTTCTGCTCTTTGTGGAACAGTGGTTATTTTGTATGTTCTCGTGTCGGTCTTTAAAATAAAGAATTTAAAAAAAAAACAAACTCTTATTTCATGCAATAAAGTGCAAATTAATTATTTAAAAATCATACAATGGGATTTTCTGGATTTTTTTTTTATTCTGCCACAGTTGAAGCTACCTATGATAAAAATTACAGATTTCTCCATTATTTGTAGGTGGGAAAATTGCAAAATCATCAGATAATCAAATACTTATTTTCCCCACATAATATATGCGTATTAGATATATAATGAATACTACTGTTTGTATCTATATTGTATAAGTATATTCTATAGAAGGATGTGTATTTTTCTGTAAAGTGGTAGCCACTAAACTTTCAATGGCACTGTAATAGGAATTAAGGATTCTCTAAAAATCCGTTTATTGCTATGGAGCCTTCACATCCTAAAGTGACAGCAATGGTCAGCCATCAGGCCATCATCAGCTATGAAGGCGTTGGATGTATGTGAACTATGTGTACCATTCTGTGCTATAGGTTGGTGCTTTACGCAGTCACTTGTTACATCGCAGAGCAATGCAGGTGAATGGGGTCACATTATGGCTTCGAGGGTCCTGCGATAAGCGACAGGTAAGTGACAAAGATTAGGATGCAGTTGGAATTCTTTTTTTTCTTACTTTCTTCTGACGATCGCAGGACCCTCGGGGTCATAATGCGCTGTGATGTAGCAGCAACATGTAGAAGACTTTGTACAACAAAGTTGCCGTGTTGCCCCCAGACTTAAATTTAGGACTAAGGAAGAAAACTGAATCCTTGCCCCCTGGAGAAGGGAGAACCAAGCAAGACAGGGGTCTTCTACTATGGCATGTAGTATAGCATGGAATAACCAATAACTACGGCATCAGGCTAGGCATAGGATTTGGGGGTGCAGAGGGGGTCTTTGCAACTGGTCCATTATTGCCAAAGGGGCACATATACCTCTCTACCATATAATAAGACACCAGCAACAGTTTGGGTTAGTGCTATACCGGATTTTGTATATGGTCCCAGATACTTAAAGGGGTGTTCCAACCTATTGGCGTCAAGAGTTTGTCACTGCCTGATGTGATCTCTGTGGGATCTGGGATCAGAAGGTCACAGCTTCTTGTTGATTGCAGGTTCTCTTTAGTGCCCGCTCGTCGTTTACCCTGAGTTGGAGCTTATTTATTTCCATCAAGTTCTGAAAGGGTTAAGGTTCATTTTTATTCTGCAGTGATCTAACAGGTAGTTGTAATCTCAGTTGCAGCCACTCTTTTCTGCTATAAGTATTTACTCCTCACTCCTCCTTATGCCGGCTATAGCTCATACCTATGCTGTCCATGTGGAAGGAGCAGTCTATAGCACATACCTGTGCTGTCCATGTGGAAGGAGCCGGCTATAGCTCATACCTGTGCTGTCCATGTGGAAAAAGCCAGCTATAGCTCATACCTGTGATGTCCATGTGGAAGGAGCCGGCTATAGCTCATACCTGTGCTGTCCATGTGGAAGGTGCCGGCTATAGCTCATACCTGTGCTATCCATGTGGAAGGAGCCGGCTATAGCTCATACCTGTGCTGTCCATGTGGAAGGAGACGGCTATAGCTCATACCTGTGCTGTCCATGTGGAAGGAGCCGGCTATAGCTCATACCTGTGCTATCCATGTGGAAGGAGCCGGCTATAGCTCATACCAGTGTTGTCCATGTGGAAGGAGCCGGCTATAGCTCATACCTGTGCTATTCATGTGGAAGGAGCCGGCTATAGCTCATACCAGTGTTGTCCATGTGGAAGGAGCTGGCTATAGCTCATACCAGTGTTGTCCATGTGGAAAGAGCCGGCTATAGCTCATACCAGTGTTGTCCATGTGGAAAGAGCCGGCTATAGCTCATACCAGTGTTGTCCATGTGGAAGGAGCCGGCTATAGCTCATACCAGTGTTGTCGATGTGGAAGGTGCCGGCTATAGCTCATACCTGTGCTATCCATGTGGAAGGAGCCGGCTATAGCTCATACCTGTGCTGTCCATGTGGAAGGAGACGGCTATAGCTCATACCTGTGCTGTCCATGTGGAAGGAGCCGGCTATAGCTCATACCTGTGCTGTCCATGTGGAAGGAGCCGGCTATAGCTCATACCTGTGCTGTCCATGTGGAAGGAGCCGGCTATAGCTCATACCTGTGCTGTCCATGTGGAAGGAGCCGGCTATAGCTCATACCTGTGCTATCCACGTGGAAGGAGCCGGCTATAGCTCATACCAGTGTTGTCCATGTGGAAGGAGCCGGCTATAGCTCATACCTGTGCTATCCATGTGGAAGGAGCCAGCTATAGCTCATACCTGTGCTATCCATGTGGAAGGATCCGGCTATAGTTCATACCAGTGTTGTCCATGTGGAAAGAGCTGGCTATAGCTCATACCAGTATTGTCCATGTGGAAGGAACTGGCTATAGCTCATACCAGTGTTGTCCATGTGAAAGGAGCCGGCTATAGCTCATACCTAAGATGTCCATGTGGAAGGAGCTTGTCTCTGCATAGCAGTGGTGACGTTTCTGCTGCAGCTGTGAAGTTTCCTGCTGAAGAAACCTAGGCGTTCTTTTTGTTGTGTCTTTCCCCACACATTTATCTTACCTTCCTTGTATTATCTTATTGGAGTGGTCTCGCCAGCATCCACTAGACAGGGCGAGTTCAGGGTCAGCAAGGACCTAGGCACGTGACCGTGCAAGGGGGAAGGACCCATCTAAGGAGTGCAGGGGTCATCCTCAGGTGTTAGGAGGTGACCCCTCTGCCCTCTTCTTAGCACCAGGACCTTACATTGTATTGTTACCTTGTTGTTCCCCCTGTGTTGCGCCGCTCGCTGGGAGTCCTCTCGTACCTCGCATGACATCTAAGTCACACCGTGTGAATTGGACAATTCTTTGCTACTTTCAAAATTGACTTTGTATTCTGTAACCATAGCAACCCGTTGGAATGCGCAGAAGCTATATACAAAAAAAACAAAACAAAAACGTATTCTTTTAATGTTGCCAAAGTTTCTTCTTTTTGTATCTAAGCATTACGTCAATAAATTAAAAAATAAATAAATAAATAATAAAAAAAAAAAATTACCTCTTGCAGAAGTATTCACACCTCTGAGTTCCCGACCCGCACACAGTATAATCAGAGTTCGGACCAGCGCTCAGAACATATTGACCTTTATTGAGTAGTTTGTGTAAGGACTACTTACTTGGCTTCTTGTTATTTTGTGTCGTGTTTTACATTCACAAACAGTTTATCACTTCACAGATATAGCGGATTTCCCACCATCGTCTAATAAACGGATTATTCGGATCTTTTCAAGTTTTATTTTCTTTTATATTATGTTAACCACAAATTCTAATTATTTTACAAAAAAAAAAAAGTGGCACAAGTGAAAGCCGGGAGCCGGGAATGAATCATAGTAAAAACTATCGTACGAAAACAATCCAAAAAGAAACATAAAATCTAGATGTGAGAATCCCCGGGCAACGTGCCGCCTCCAAAATAAATTACAATCCTCCTTTTAGTATTTAAATATCTTCTTTCATAACTAACGGTATTTACACATCCAGTTCAGAGCAGCAAATTGCCAAAAGACGTGGAATCTAACAGAGCGCGTCCGTGTCTCTCACCAAAACTAATAAATAAGCGTCTACCATGAGATTTAGTGCAGTAATGTACCGTCTACAGCTGAGGCCCAGCCAACCAGATTTCACTTAAAGGGAATGTCCACATTAAACTTCATTTTTATTACTCCAATGCTTCAAAAACGAAGTAACCATTTTGTATACACAGCTCCTCTGCATAACCCTGGGTATCCATGGTTGCCATCTCCTCTGCACAACACTGGGATTCCATGGTTGCCATCTCCTCTGCACAACACTGGGATTCCATGGTTGCCATCTTCTCTGCACAACGCTGGAATTCCATGGTTGCTATCTTCTCTGCACAACACTGAAATTCCATGGTTGCCATCTTCTCTGCACAACACTGGGATTCCATGGTTGTCATATTCTCTGCACAACACTGGGATTCCATGGTTGTCATCTTCTCTGCACAACACTGGAATTCCATTGTTGCCATCTTCTCTGCATAACACTGGGATTCCATTGTTGCCATCTCCTCTGCAGAACACTGGGATTCCATGGTTGCCATATTCTCTGCACAACACTGGGATTCCATGGTTGTCATCTTCTCTGCACAACACTGGAATTCCATGGTTGTCATCTTCTCTGCACAACACTGGATTTCCATGGTTGCCATCTGCTCTGCACAACACTGATTATCCATAGTTGCCATCTCCTCTGCACAACACTGAGTATCCATGGTTGCCATCTCCTCTGCACAACACTGGGTTTCAATAGTTGCCATCTCCTCTGCACAACACTGGGATTCCATGGTTGCCATCTCCTCTGCACAACACTGGGTTTCCATAGTTGCCATCTCCTCTGCACAACACTGGGATTCCATGGTTGCCATCTTCTCTGCACAACACTGGATTTCCATGGTGCAGACGACAAACTAACCAGGTATTGACTAATCGTGCAACTTGTGTTAAATCCCTTCACTGCCCCCTGCTTTTCCTAAGGGAGTGAAGTTAAGGTCTTTACTGTAACCATAGAGGTGCATAGGAGCTGTGTACACAAAACGGTAGGAGATTTTTAAGCTAAGTTGCTTTATTTTAGGTGCAGTAAAGACTTATCCTTTTGAAAAGATTACAAAGCCAATAGTCACACCTCCTCTTTAACAGTCTCCCTAAGACAACACTTCCTGTCACATGCCTTGGACAAGGGCATAGGTATCTAAAAGCCACCTTCAAAGCTGTAAGGGCCCAATTAGCTATTGGGTGGAGGAGAACATAAGCAGGACGGCACAGTGGCTCAATGGTTAGCATTGCAATCCTGTGGTGACTCAGTGGTTAGCACTGCAGTCTTGCAACACTAGGGTCCTGGGTTGAAATCCCACCAAGGACATCTGCAAGGAGTTTGTATGGGTTTCCTCTGGGTTCTCCGGTTTCTTCCCACACTCTAAAGCCATACTCATAGGGAACTTATATTGTGAGCCCCATTGGGGACAGTGATGATGGATGTAAAGCGCTATGGAATATGTTGGTGCTATATAAAAATAAAAATTATTAAATTAGTCAAAGAAATTAGATGGAAATTGGCCCAAGGTTCATGAAGAAAAGGAATCAGCAGCTCCTTCTGTCCTGCACGGCTCTCAACTAAAGTGTCAGAGCATGGGACAGGAAGTGTTGTCATAGGGGCTTTGTGTCTCCTTTCGATAGTTCTGATGATTATTTGATCCAAACGACTCCAGAGGGATCCAGACGAAATGCAGGTTGGCTGCTAGGACTCAACAAAAGGACTTTTTTTTTTTGTTAGGAATAAACAAATAAAAATATGGCGACTACAAAGTAATAAAATTATACTTCTCTGATAGAATTAGCTTTACAATTTGTTTAAAAAATAAAATAATAATATTCTAGGTGGAAATAAAAAAAAAGGCAGGAATGAAGGAGAAGTGTGAAGTGGAGACCTCTGCGGTTTCGTCCTTGTAGGAGGTCGCGTGATACAATGTATCCATTGAGTTCAATCAGTGCGGACACAGTCTGTGGGACCGCGAGTCGGAACCGTCCGCGCAAATCCCAATTGGTGAAGAAGACACGCGTCCCAGCCAGAAATCCGGAGTCTCCTTCCACCGATGAGGATGGACTTGGCACACGTGAAGATAAAACCTCCTGCCCCCTATAAGCATGCAGGACGTCGGGACGACCCCAAAATCTATATCAAAGTTCAGAGTGTAAAAAAATTTCATAGAAAAAATAATCTTTTGTTTATTTTTAACCTTCAGTCGCCTTCCGCTACTCAGTCGGGAATGTGACAACGAGCCGCGAGGCTGCCGGTGTCTCACTACAGCCACGGCCACTTTATTACAAAAAATCTTTCCGTTCTTGGCAAGAACCTGTGTTTCTCGGGCATAAGAAGGACCGTCCATGTGTCTCGGTCACAAGTCGGTGACTTTATTCTCCACGGCGGCTGCAATCTGCTGCAGTCTGTATCCGAGCTGCATCTTCTGGGCCGTGGAGTCTTCTTCCAGTGCAGTAATAATCTACAAGGAAGAAAAGGGGGAAGATTAAGGATCGTAAAGAGTGATAAGAAGAATGAGCTGCAAAAGTTCTAGAATGTTGGGATAAATGTCTTGAAGAGATTCCACAACTGATGTGACAATCCTCCACGTTTTTGATCTTCTTAAGGCTGCTTTCACACTACGTTTTTTTAACATGCGTCCTTTTTAGGGGAAAAACGGATCCAGTGCAAATACGTTTTCATTTCAATGCAATGTCAATGGACTTGCGTCAATAATCGTTCACCTGCGTTTGCGTGCGGTTTAGTCAGGATCCAGCGAGTTGCAGTTTTTTTACTTTTTTCAAAAATGCTACTTGTAGCGTTTTTGAGCTGCGTCCAAATATTGCAAGTCGCTGGATCCCTGAATAAACAGCACGCAAACGCATGTGAACGGTGGTATACTGATAAACAGGATCGTGCTTGGCCAGAAACCAGCCTGGTGTGATCACAGTCTCTCTCCTCTCTCTTTCTCTCTCTCCCTCTCTCTTTTCTCTCTCCTCTGTTCTCTCTTCTCCTCTCTCCTCTCTTCTTCTCTCCTCTCTGTTCTCCTATCCTCTCTCCTCTTCTCTCCCCTCTCTTTTCCTCTTCCCTCTCTCCTCTCTCCTCCTCTCTCTTCTCTCCTCTTTTCCTCTCTCTCTCCTCTCTCCTCTTTTCCGCTCTTCTCTTTTCCTCTCTTCTTTTCCTCTCTCCCCTCTCTCTTCTCCTCTCTCCCCTCTCTCTTCTCCTCTCTCCCCTCTCTCTCTCCTCTCTCCCCTCTCTCTTCTCCTCTCTCCCCTCTCTCTTCTCCTCTCTCCCCTCTCTCTTCTCCTCTCTCCCCTCTCTCCCCTCTCTCTTCTCCTCTCTCCCCTCTCTCTCCTCTCTCTCTCCTCTCTCTCTCTCCTCTCTCTCCCCTCTCTCTTCTCCTCTCTCCCCTCTCTCTTCTCCTCTCTCCCCTCTCTCTTCTCCTCTCTCCCCTCTCTCTTCTCCTCTCTCCCCTCTCTCCCCTCTCTCTTCTCCTCTCTCCTCTCTCCCCTCTCTCTTCTCCTCTCTCTCCTCTCTCTTCTCCTCTCTCCCCTCTCTCTCTCCTCTCCCCTCTCTCTTCTCCTCTCTCCTCTCTCTTCTCCTCTCTCCCCTCTCTCTTTTCCTCTCTCCTTTCTCCCCTCTCTCTCTCTTCTCCCCTCTCCCCTCTCTCTTTTCCTCTCTCCTTTCTCCCCTCTCTCTCTCTTCTCCTCTCTCCCCTCTCTCTTCTCCTCTCTGTTTTGTCCCAGCTGCGTCTGAATTTCCAGTCTGTCACGTTCAGTTCCCGTCACTCCTGATCACATGACTCCAATGCTCGCCCATTAACCTCAAGTGACAGGATCCTGTAAAATAACACAGGCGTTTCTCTTTGCAAAAACAGGATCCGCTTTTGCAGCAAAAAAACGTTCATGACGCATGCTAAAAAAACGTAGTGTGAAAGCATTTTTGCTTATTTCCTAGAATTGCTTAATTCCTTGGCTAATGGACATGTATCACTTTGCAACATTGTGAAGATTTTAACTGTTTGCTATATAAACACTGAATCTGGGATTAACCTCAGAGCCATAGAGACCTGACATTTAAAGGGAACCTGTCACCACTTTTTTGGCGTATAAGCTGTGGCCACCATCAGTGGGCTCTTATATACAGTATTCTAACATGCTGTATATAACAGCCCAGGCCGCTGTGTAGAACATAAAAATCACTTTATAATACTCACCTAATGGTCGCTCTGCGGTGGATTTGGGTGAGATGGGCGTCTCCGTTGTCCGGTGCGGGCACCTCCTCTTTTGGCCATCTTCGTCCTCCTTCTGAAGCCTGGGTGCA
This sequence comes from Anomaloglossus baeobatrachus, assembly GCF_048569485.1. Lineage (NCBI taxonomy): Eukaryota > Metazoa > Chordata > Amphibia > Anura > Aromobatidae > Anomaloglossus > Anomaloglossus baeobatrachus. Next base: position 34,266,945 of record NC_134360.1, on the reverse strand, counting down.
TGATGCATCCTACGTCATACACACTCACCGGTACCGCGCAGGCGCACTACAATACTTTGATATGCCCAGATCAAAGTGCGCCTCCGCAGGACCTTAATGCCGGCGAGTGTTGATGACATAGGACGCGTCATGCACCCAGGCTTCAGAAGGACGACAAAGATGGCCGAAAGAGGAGGCGCCGGCATTGGACAGCGGAGACGCCCATCTGACCCAAATCCACCCCAGAGCGACCATTAGGTGAGTATTATAAAGTGATTTTTATGTTCTACACAGCGGCCTGGGCTGTTATATACAGTATGTTAGAACGCTGTATATAAGAGCCCGGTGGTGGTGGCCGCAGCTTATAGGCCGAAAAACTGGTGACAGATTCCTTTTAAAAGGGGTTGTTTCCGTTATTCTGTAGTTTGTTATGAAAGCAAAAAAACTGTGCTGTACTCACCTTTCCCAGGTCCACCGGCGAGTCTCTGCAGTTGCATCAGGAATCTGGAATTGTCTGCGGTGCTGACGTCTTGTCACATCAGTCAATCAGTAAAGCTCACCGTCCTTCCCCATGTAGGCGAAACGCCCCTTCAATGTTGGTGAGCTCACTGGACATGGGAGCAGCGGGAGAGACTCGCTGGCGGACCCAGTCAAGAGGAGTACAGCACAGTTTGTTATTTTTTAACAAACTCCAGCCAATGTCGAAAGATTTTCTGAAAGAGGACAACCCCTTGAAATGCATTAACTGCGTGCTCACCAATCTGAAGAGATGACACTATCTGGAGCAGATCAGGTTATTCTAATAGGGAATCTGTAATTAACTGTATGCAATGAGCTCCCTCTAGTGGTGGCTGCAGGCAACACTAATTTTATTTACTTAAAGGGAATCTGTCACCAGGTTTTTGCTCCCTAATTTGAGAGAAGCTTAATGTAGGGGAAGAGACCCTGATTGCAGCGATGTGTCACTTACTGGGCTGAATAGTGTAGTTTTATTAGTAGTAGATAATCATTACTGGACTACTTGGCATGCTGCAGGTAGTCCAGCATATTCATGAGCTCTGTATAACGGCTAGATCTGCAGCAGAGAAAACATTGATTTTATCAAAAGCTCAGTAAGTGACATCACTGGAATCAGGGTCTCTGTCTCTACATTATGCTGCTCTCAGATGGGATGGTAAAAACCTGGTGACAGATTCCCCTTAAAGGGAACTTTAAAGGGAACCTGTCACCAGATTTTTACCTATTAAATTAAAAGAATCATCTTCTTAAGCTTCACTTATATTAGATGATTGATTTGTGTGTCCTAAAGTTACTTAAATTCTTCATTAATTTTCTAATATATTTAAAACCGCTCTGACACACAGAGCTCTAAACAGCCAGCAAACAAAGAGTGCAATGATAGGATTGTGTATGCCTGCAGCCACCACTAGGGGGAGCTCATTGAATATAATAAATAAACTGTATGCAATGAGCTCCCTCTAGTGGTGGCTGCAGGCAACACTAATTTTGTTTACTTATAGGGAACCTGACACCAGTTTTTTCACTATTAAACTAAAAGAATAACCTTCTGCAGCTGGTAGACTGCATTCTATGAAGGTGCACCTTGGCCCTTACTCTCCTTCCAGGCACCAAAAATAACTTTATAAAACTTGGCCGTTAGGTATGCTAATTACCTGTGTGGGCCAGATGGGCGGGTTCATTTTCTGCTCCTTTATCCCCCCTCCTGCCGCTAATCGCCGTCCTCCTGTCTTGACAGGATGACACCTCAGTCATCCTCCTCGTCGCATTTTCAAATCTCGCGCCTGTGCAGTTACGTCAGCTCGCGCAGGTACAGTTCACTCTGCCATATTGTGGCCAGAGCAGAAAACAGCTGCCCTCGCTCGCGCCGGTGAGCTAAATGAGATTATGGGCGGGTATGAGCATGACCTCACCAGCGCCATGCTCGCACCCGCCCATAATCTCGCACCTGCGCATTTAGCTCATTGGAGCGAGCGAAAGCAGCTGTTTTCTGCTCTGCCCACGATATGGCAGCGTGAACTGTACCTGCGCGAGCCGACCTAACTGCACAGGCGCGAGATTTGAAAATGCGACGAGGAGGATGACGGAGGCGTCATCCTGTCAATCAAGAAAGGAGGACGGCGATCAGCGGCAGGAGGGGGGACAGGAGCAGAAAATGAGCCCGCCCATCTGGCCAACACAGGTAATTGGCATACCTAAGGACCAAGTTTTATAAAGTTCTTTTTGGGGTCTGGAAGGGGAGTCAGGGCCAAGGTGCACCTTCATAGAATGCAGCCCAGGAGCTGCAGAAGGTTATTCTTTTAATTTAATAGGGACAAATCTGGTGACAAGTTCCCTTTAAGTAAACAAAATTAGTGTTGCCTCCAGCCACCACTAGAGGGAGCTCATTGCATAAAGTTTATTATAATCATTGAGCTCCCCCTAGTGGTGGCTGCAGGCATACACAATCCTATCATTGCACTCTTTCTTTGCTGGCTGTTTAGAGCTCTGTGTGTCAGGGCGGTTTTAAATATATTTGAACATTAATGAAGAATTTAATTAACTTTGGGACACATAAATCAATCATCTAATATAAGTGAAGCTTATACCAGAAAAGACAATATCATTTATATAGATATGAATAGAGGTTCTCAGAATTGGAGATATGTGATTATCTAGGGGGGGTTGAGATTTCCCTGGAATCTGGACCCCTAACACCAGCGTGTAACCCTTATGTGAGCCATGCTTCTGCTGAAAAAGCCTGATAGAGGTGAGCAAAAAGATTTGTAGGACCCAGAGTTCAACAGCCACATTTGTAGTCCGTGGCCATTGATTGACATGACATCTATAGCTCTTTGCTGCCACCTAGTGGTGGACAGGCTGTTGACAAACATTACATGTATTACTCTTTGCTGCCATCTAGTGGTGGAAGGCTCCAATAACACAATACACTAGAATGTATAAGGCAACTCACCTGATCATAGTACTTATTAATATACTTGTAGAGTTCATGAAGAGCCACCAATGAATTAAGTTCACCTGAGTAATTCTGAAAATGAAAAATAATACAAAAGATTAGAAAACAAGTATTGATGAGTGAGCACTACCATGCACAGCCGCTCGGCACTTCTCGGATGGGCGCGACTTAAGTATCGGAGTATAATGGATGTCAACGGGAAATTAGAGCATTTTTCCAGATTTCCCACTGACTTCCATTATACTCAAGTATTTAAGTTTCACTCATCTGCGCATCCAACTGCTTGTTACAAGTACTGAGCAACCGAGCATGGTAGTGCCCGCTCATCACTAGTTACGTGTACCGAGCACCCGAGCATGGTAGTGCCCGCTCATCACTAGTTACCAGTACTGAGCACCTGAGCATGGTAGTGCCCGCTCATCCCTAGTTACGAGTAATGAGCACCTGAGCATGGTAGTGCCCGCTCATCCCTAGTTACCAGTACTGAGCACCCGAGCATGGTAGTGCCCGCTCATTACTAGGTACGAGTACAGAGCACCTGAGCATGGTAGTGCCCACTCATCACTAGTTACGAGTACTGAGCACCTGAGCATGGTAGTGCCCGCTCATCACTAGTTACGAGTACTGAGCACCTGAGCATGGTAGTGCCCGCTCATCACTAGTTACCAGTACCGAGCACCCGAGCATGGTAGTGCCCGCTCATCACTAGTTACGAGTAATGAGCACCTGAGCATGGTAGTGCCCGCTCATCCCTAGTTACCAGTACTGAGCACCCGAGCATGGTAGTGCCCGCTCATTACTAGGTACGAGTACAGAGCACCTGAGCATGGTAGTGCCCGCTCATCACTAGTTACGAGTACTGAGCACCTGAGCATGGTAGTGCCCACTCATCACTAGTTACGAGTACCGAGCACCTGAGCATGGTAGTGCCCACTCATCACTAGTTACGAGTACTGAGCACCTGAGCATGGTAGTGCCCACTCATCACTAGTTACGAGTACAGAGCACCCGAGCATGGTAGTGCCCACTCATCACTAGTTACGAGTACTGAGCACCTGAGCATGGTAGTGCCCACTCATCACTAGTTAGGAGTACCGAGCACCCGAGCATGGTAGTGCTCTCTCATCACTAGTTACAAGTACCGAGCACCCGAGCATGGTAGTGGCCGCTCATCACTAGTTACAAGTACTGAGCACCTGATCATGGTAGTGCCCGCTCATCACTAGTTACGAGTACTGAGCACCCGAGCATGGTAGTGCCTGGTCATCACTAGTTACGAGTACTGAGCACCCGAGCATGGTAGTGCCCACTCATCACTAGTTACGAGTACTGAGCACCCGAGCATGGTAGTGCCCGCTCATCACTAGTTACGAGTACTGAGCACCCGAGCATGGTAGTGCCCGCTCATCACTAGTTATGAGTACTGAGCACCCGAGCATGGTAGTGCCCGCTCATCACTAGTTACCAGTACTGAGCACCCGAGCATGGTAGTGCCCGCTCATCACTAGTTATGAGTACTGAGCACCCGAGCATGGTAGTGCCCGCTCATCACTAGTTATGAGTACTGAGCACCCGAGCATGGTAGTGCCCGCTCATCACTAGTTATGAGTACTGAGCACCTGAGCATGGTAGTGCCCGCTCATCACTAGTTACAAGTACCGAGCACCCGAGCATGGTAGTGCCCGCTCATCACTAGTTACAAGTACTGAGCACCTAAGCATGGTAGTGCCCGCTCATCACTAGTTACAAGTACTGAGCACCCGAGCATGGTAGTGCCCGCTCATCACTAGTTACAAGTACTGAGCACCCGAGCATGGTAGTGCCCGCTCATCACTAGTTACGAGTACTGAGCACCTGAGCATGGTAGTGCCCGCTCATCACTAAAAATAAGTTCTAATTATTGTATTGAGACGAGATGTTCTTATTAGACTATGTACAGAATTGAAGCATATTTTGCTTATAGTCTATAATGACAGCAGCTATACTGGGCATAACTAGAATCCATGAAAACATTGCCAACCAATGTCCTACTAATCCTAATGCAGGCAGCAATGTGCATCCATTTCATCATGGTCTATATTTAAAACTCAATTAATGATATTTTGCCTACAAGTGGTGGCCACTAGGGGGAGCTAATAGCATATAAATGAATACAGATGGCCATGAAAGCCTCAGTGTATGCAGTGAGCTCCCCCTAGTGGCAGTTACTGGACGTTTCTTAAAGCAGGTTAGTACTGGGCCAATTAAACTACCTGAACGGTGAAAAAAGTTAAATATAAAAAAAATAAATAAAAAAAAAATCAGAAAATCATCCAAGCTACGTCACGTGCATGAGATAAATGGACTCGTACCCTGGACAGCTCTGCTAATGCGGAATTCATCTCCTGGTCACTGGCGGAGATGGTCTGCCGGATATCAGCGTAATATCTGGAATAGGAAACATTTTTAAAGCTCAGTGATAAATGACGAAAGGACAGGACAGGGCGATGTGATGATCCTCGGGCTCACCTCTCCACCATCTGCTTGTACCGCGGGATGTCCCGGGCATACAGCAACTTGTTTATGGGCGAATCCTGCAGGAAAATAGAACGATACTAAGAGCACAGATTTAATGGCAAGGGTGGACGGGCACCGCTGCCTGCACCCACCGCAAGGATATACAGACTGATCCCTGCTGGATACGGACCCCCGAGTTCATTCTTCACTTACCCGGCCAAGCTTATGATCAGCAAGGGTGCAAGAGTCCATGAAGGTCTGCGCAATCACAGACAACACGGCGTCCACGTTATCCGAGGTCTGCACATCAAACACAAACTGCGGATTTTTTATTATGTTGATCCAGAACCTTAAAGGCAAACTGATTTAAGAAAAAAAAAAAGAAAACGTTTTCAGTTTCTTAACCTTTAACACTTGCATAAAACAGAATTATTTGCCACCATGGTAAAAAAAAAAAAAAAAAAAAAAAAAAAAGAAGAAATGATACTAGTCACCACTAGAGGGAGCTAATTGTATTGGTTTATTATGGAGTTCACTGTAAAAATGTCTGCAGGGAGCTCCCTCTAGTGGTGGCTGCAGGTATGCACCATTGTATCATTCCTTATGTCTGTGCAGGGAGCTCCCTCTAGTGGTGGCTGCAGGTATACACCATTGTATCATTCCTTATGCCTGTGCAGGGAGCTCCCTCTAGTGGTGGCTGCATGTATGCACCATTGTATCATTCCTTATGTATGTGCAGGGAGCTCCTTCTAGTGGTGGCTGCAGGAATACACCGTTGTATCACTCTCTATGTCTGTGGAGGGACCTCCCCCTAGTGGTGGCTGCAGGTATGCAGTCATACGAAAAAGTTTGGGCACCCCTATTAATGTTAACCTTTTTTCTTTATAACAATTTGGGTTTTTGCAGCAGCTATTTCAGTTTCATATATCTAATAACTGATGGACTGAGTAATATTTCTGGATTGAAATGAGGTTTATTGTACTAACAGAAAATGTGCAATCCGCATTTAACCAAAATTTGACCGGTGCAAAAGTATGGGCACCCTTATCAATTTCTTGATTTGAACCCTCCTAACTACTTTTTACTGACTTACTAAAGCACTAAATTGGTTTTGTAACCTCATTGAGCTTTGAACTTCATAGGCAGGTGTATCCAATCATGAGAAAAGGTATCTAAGGTGGCCACTTGCAAGTTGTTCCCCTATTTGAATCTCCTATGAAGAGTGGCATCATGGGCTCCTCAAAACAACTCTCAAATGATTTGAAAACAAAGATTAATCAGCATAGTTGTTCAGGGGAAGGTACAAAAAGTTGTCTCAGAGATTTAAACTGTCAGTTTCCACTGTGAGGAACATAGTAAGGAAATGGAAGAACACAGGTACAGTTCTTGTTAAGCCCAGAAGTGGCAGGCCAAGAAAAATATCAGAAAGGCAGAGAAGAAGAATGGTGAGAACAGTCAAGGACAATCCACAGACCACCTCCAAAGACCTGCAGCATCATCTTGCTGCAGATGGTGTTAATGTGCATCGGTCAACAATACAGCGCACGTTGCACAAGGAGAAGCTGTATGGGAGAGTGATGCGAAAGAAGCCGTTTCGGCAAGCACGCCACAAACAGAGTCGCCTGAGGTATGCAAAAGCACATTTGGACAAGCCAGTTACATTTTGGAAGAAGATCCTGTGGACTGATGAAACAAAGATTGAGTTGTTTGGTCATACAAAAAGGCGTTATGCATGGAGGCAAAAAACCACGGCATTCCAAGAAAAGCACTTGCTACCCACAGTAAAATTTGGTGGAGGTTCCATCATGCTTTGGGGCTGTGAGGCCAATGCCGGCACCGGGAATCTTGTTAAGGTTGAGGGTCGCATGGATTCAACTCAGTATCAGCAGATTCTTGACAATAATGTGCAAGAATCAGTGACGAAGTTGAAGTTACGCAGGGGATGGATATTTCAGCAAGACAATGATCCAAAACACCGCTCCAAATCTACTCAGGCATTCATGTAGAGGAACAATTACAATGTTCTGGAATGGCCATCCCAGTCCCCAGACCTGAATATCATTGAACATCTGTGGGATGATGTGAAGCGGCTGTCCATGCTCGGCGACCATCAAACTTAACTGAACTGGAATTGTTTTGTAAACAGGAATGGTCAAATCTACCTTCATCCAGGATCCAGGAACTCATTAAAAGCTACAGGAAGCGACTAGAGGCTGTTATTTGTGCAAAAGGAGGATCTACAAAATATTAATGTCACTTTTATGTTGAGGTGCCCATACTTTTACACCGGTCAAATTTTGTTTAAATGTGGATTGCACATTTTCTGTTAGTACAATAAACCTCATTTCAATCCAGAAATATTACTCAGTCCATCAGTTATTAGATATATGAAACTGAAATAGCTGCTGCAAAAACCCAAATTGTTATTAAGAAAAAAAGGTTAACATTAATAGGGGTGCCCAAACTTTTTCATATGACTGTACACCATTGTATCATTCTCTGTCTGTGCAGGGAGCTCCCTCTAGTGGTGGCTGCAGGTAGGCACCGTTGTATCATTCTCTATGTCTGTGCAGGGAGCTCCCTCTAGTGGTGGCTGCAGGTAGGCACCGTTGTATCATTCTCTATGTCTGTGCAGGGAGCTCCCTTTAGTGGTGGCTGCAGGTAGGCACCGTTGTATCATTCTCTATGTCTGTGCAGGGAGCTCCCTCTAGTGGTGGCTGCAGGTAGGCACCGTTGTATCATTCTCTATGTCTGTGCAGGGAGCTCCCTCTAGTGGTGGCTGCAGGTAGGCACCGTTGTATCATTCTCTATGTCTGTGCAGGGAGCTCCCTCTAGTGGTGGCTGCAGGTATACACTTCTACATCTGTGCAGGGGATATGTAGAGATACTTTAGAATTTCATTAAATAGAAAGTGATGAACGTTAAAATGTTTGTGTTAAAGGGGTGAGATTCCATATAAGATTTATTATCTGTTTACCTATTGGTTTTCCAGATGTGAATGGTCTCTGGGTCATTGATTCCATAGTGTGTCGCCTGGTCATCTAGCAAATCAAAGAAATACTTGACGGCGAGCGGCACCGGACGGCTGGTGCTGAGTATAACCTGGAACAAGTCATCCACAAACTTCTGGAGTGTGCCCTGCGAAGCGATAAAACCAATGTATAGTATAGGGGGAGCACAACACAAAATCCTGCCACCTTTGCTGACAATTTTCCTTTTTGCCATTGGGTTTCATTAATAATGTTGCACTTTTTTTTGCTGTCTACAGCTTCTGTGTTCTGCTGGCTGTGGAAGGAGTTAACTGAGAATCTGTCAGTGAGCTTTCCTGGCAACAATTTTAACTCTTGCCTTTTCTTCTGAGCAAATTTATGATCACGGACCAAATATTGGTTAAATATGCAGGGAAACAACAAGCCTCTAGAAGGCAAATGGTCTGAAGTTTTTACTGCAACCCCAGGGAAGCAAAAAGCCTGTAGAAGCCAAACGGTGCAAAATCTTTAACGCAACCCAATTGCAAAAGTGATTTTTTTTTTGCCCAAAATACATTCACGTAAAATAAAAAAATTGTTCCCAAGGGTGGAGAACCTGCTGCACTCATGCTGCTGATAAACTACAACTCCCAGCATGCCCTGAGAGCTTTGAATGACAATTCAAGCTTTGGAACAGTTTGAGAGCTGCAGGTTGCGGACTCTTACTCTGGGTCTCCAGAATTGTTGGTACCGATCATTATTTCGCTATAAGACCCCCCCCTTATTTTACCTTCATAGATAGTAGACGCGTCAGGTAGATTTCGGGGATGGCTTTCGCCCGCTCCCGGTCACGTAAACTCCCTCTTCTGTGCTTTGGTAACTCTGGCTCTTCTGTGGGTTTTACAAGATGCCACAGTTTGATCCCCCCTTCATCAGCATCCTCCAACATGGGGGTCTCTGGAAAAGGAAATACTACATTTCTTGTCTAATACAGATAAATGCCCATCATATAATCAATATATTAGGCGGTACAAAGTACCAAGGGGGTTGGCC
>NC_134360.1:34217474-34252474 GCF_048569485.1 Anomaloglossus baeobatrachus | reverse complement strand
ACTTTGTTGGATTGAAGTTTTGGGTTGATACTTCGGGAATTCGATTAATAATTCTGGGGGTCCGCACCTTGTAATGTTGCAGGGTGTTGATCCGCTTCCATGACCCCTGAACCACTGATGTTAGATCTTCATCAGAGAGGATGAGGTGTCCGGCCAACCCCGATCTCCATTCTACCGGGAAAACAAGAGCAGACGGTTAGGACTGGAGAGATTTCTGGAGCCTACAAGTCAAGTATAGAAGTTGTTGGACTCACCCAGGTCCAGGCTCTCCGGGCAGGGACGGAGACAGCAGGGTGTCCCTTTATAAACCTGGTCCAGGATCTTCTCTTTGACTTGAGTGATGGTATCACAGTCCAGTATCTTCACGGCGACTCCTTGACCTTCCTCTTCTACAACGCTGCCAGTGGTGGGTTGAGTAATCGCATTCAGCGTCTACAAAAAGCAAAGCGCACCCATGTGAATATGGCTTTTAGCTTCCCCGAAAGGCGTTGGACTCCATAGGCGTCTTCCGTCCTCACCAAGGTCTTGTACTCCACGTCGTCCCTCAGCAGGCGGTTATCATTGAGCGTATACTTGGCTTTCCCGGTCACACAATCTACTGGACCTTTGTCCACTTGATGTTTAATGCCTCGAAATAACATATATAGAGGTTCTCCTGCCGAATCCTGAATGGGGGACATAAGCCACATACATTGACACTCATTTTGGCACTTTTTCCTTGCACCCCTGCACTCAGCCCCTCCCACTTTCTCAGACGTACCCTCACGAAAGAGTAAAGGCAGATGGACATCCAGTTGGTCAGGAGCTTCTCAACCACAGTTTCGGTCCTAGAGATGGACACCAATAGAAAATGATGGCATTACTAAGGCGTTGAGGCAATGTATTATGGGAAAGAGTATGCAAATTAGCTCTAATCCAGAAGAACATTTACAGTGCCCCCTATTGGAGGTAACTATCGATTGACCCTTTGAAGAGGACCAGTCTCCTGGGCAAAAGTGTCCAGTTACGTCTCTTATTTTATTCCCGTTGCTCCCTGAGTATCCTGTTTTGTTTTTTTTTTTTATGTACAGTTTTAGTGATCTGGGCCTTTTTTATTGTCTTCCAAAGCGGGTGCGTCTCACGGGGTCCCCAGGAAAGAGCGGCTCACGGGGTCCCCAGAAAGGTGCATCTCACGGGGTCCCCAGGAAGGTGCATCTTACGGGGTCCCCAGGGGGGAGTGGCTCATGGGGGTCCTTAGAGGGAGTGGCTCACAGGATTTCTAGGGAGGAGCGGCTCCCAGGGTCCCCAGGGAGGAGCGGCTCATTGGGTCCCCAGGGGGGAGTCGCTCCCGGGGTCCTTAGAGGGAGGGGCTCACGGGGACCCCAGGGAGGAGCGGCTCATGGGGTCCCCAGGGGGGAGTCGCTCCCGGGGTCCTTAGAGGGAGGGGCTCACGGGGTCCCCAGGGAGGAGCGGCTCATAGGGTCCTCAGGGGGGAGTCGCTCCCGGGGTCCCCAGGGAGGAGCGGCTCACGGGGTCCCCAGGGAGGAGCAGCTCACGGGGTCCCCAGGGGAGTATCTTTAGGCTGCTCTGCATAATTAACAAGGTGCGACACCCCCTAATTTTTATGGAATAAGCAGTAAATAATAAGGCCCGGATCTCTGGAACCATTTGGCGGATTTACCAGAAAACAGCAGCACCAGGGGAGCAGCGGGAACAAAAGAAAAGCAAAAATTGACAACTTTTGGCCTGAAGAACTGAACCTTTCTATTTCAGATTCGCTCAAGACCAACCTACATTTCCCTGCAGAATAAAAGACCCGAACTGTCTATGAAAGGCCACGCTCCTCACCTCCTCAACATCAACTTGGGGTTCTTGGCGACATATTGTTCTACGAGATCATTGAGGAGTGTCTTCAAGATGTCTGTGAAATATTCCAGCTTCCCGTGAAGAGAGACAGTGAGGAGAGACGCCACATAAGCGCGGTCACGGGCGGAGAAGGTGCGCTGACTCTCCAGAGTGTGGATAAACTGTGAGGAGGACAATGGTGAGAAAAGGACACTCAATCACTGCCCCGCTCGTCATGTCGGAGCTCGGACGCCTCGTACCTTGGTGAGGAACAGTTTGCTGTTCAGGAGGTTTGATAGCTGCACTAATCCCTGCTCCACAGTCTGCCTCCGACCCTCCGGGACATCCAGGTCTCTGTGCAGCGGAGACTCCCGGTGACCTGGGAAGAATATCCTCTCTGCGTATGACTTGTAATCCAGGAAGGGGATCCCGGTGCCAACCAGATCACTGGTGAGATCCATCATCTCCGTCATGAGATCTATGAAAGCCAAAGAAAAGAGATCAAGAAACTTTACAAGAGGACGGTGATGGCTCCAAATACATCGGAGCAACAACAAAGAATCCGGACGTGGACCTGCAATCAAGGGAACGGATCACAAGAGGAGGAGGTGAGCTGTGACATCACCTATTGTGAATGGTGGATCCTGTGTTATCTACTATATATTTATTTATTTGTCAAACTCGTATGCCGCCCCTCTCCAAAGACTCAGAGCGGCTCAGAACACATAAATGCAAAATACAAAGTTTTAAACAAATTATATTATATATATATATATATATATATATATATATATATATATATATATATATATATATATATATATATATATATATATATATATGTATATATACAGTTAGGTCCAGAAATATTTGGACAGTGACACAAGTTTTGTTATTTTAGCTGTTTACAAAAACATGTTCAGAAATACAATTATATCTATAATATGGGCTGAAAGTGCACACTCCCAGCTGCAATATGAGAGTTTTCACATCCAAATCGGAGAAAGGGTTTAGGAATCATAGCTCTGTAATGCATAGCCTCCTCTTTTTCAAGGGACCAAAAGTAATTGGACAAGGGACTCTAAGGGCTGCAATTAACTCTGAAGGTGTCTCCCTCGTTAACCTGTAATCAATGAAGTAGTTAAAAGGTCTGGGGTTGATTACAGGTGTGTGGTTTTGCATTTGGAAGCTGTTGCTGTGACCAGACAACATGCGGTCTAAGGAACTCTCAATTGAGGTGAAGCAGAACATCCTGAGGCTGAAAAAAAGAAAAAATCCATCAGAGAGATAGCAGACATGCTTGGAGTAGCAAAATCAACAGTCGGGTACATTCTGAGAAAAAAGGAATTGACTGGTGAGCTTGGGAACTCAAAAAGGCCTGGGCGTCCACGGATGACAACAGTGGTGGATGATCGCCGCATACTTTCTTTGGTGAAGAAGAACCCGTTCACAACATCAACTGAAGTCCAGAACACTCTCAGTGAAGTAGGTGTATCTGTCTCTAAGTCAACAGTAAAGAGAAGACTCCATGAAAGTAAATACAAAGGGTTCACATCTAGATGCAAAGCATTCATCAATTCCAAAAATAGACAGGCCAGAGTTACATTTGCTGAAAAACACCTCATGAAGCCAGCTCAGTTCTGGAAAAGTATTCTATGGACAGATGAGACAAAGATCAACCTGTACCAGAATGATGGGAAGAAAAAAGTTTGGAGAAGAAAGGGAACGGCACATGATCCAAGGCACACCACATCCTCTGTAAAACATGGTGGAGGCAACGTGATGGCATGGGCATGCATGGCTTTCAATGGCACTGGGTCACTTGTGTTTATTGATGACATAACAGCAGACAAGAGTAGCCGGATGAATTCTGAAGTGTACCGGGATATACTTTCAGCCCAGATTCAGCCAAAGGCCGCAAAGTTGATCGGACGGCGCTTCATAGTACAGATGGACAATGACCCCAAGCATACAGCCAAAGCTACCCAGGAGTTCATGAGTGCAAAAAAGTGGAACATTCTGCAATGGCCAAGTCAATCACCAGATCTTAACCCAATTGAGCATGCATTTCACTTGCTCAAATCCAGACTTAAGACGGAAAGACCCACAAACAAGCAAGACCTGAAGGCTGCGGCTGTAAAGGCCTGGCAAAGCATTAAGAAGGAGGAAACCCAGCGTTTGGTGATGTCCATGGGTTCCAGACTTAAGGCAGTGATTGCCTCCAAAGGATTCGCAACAAAATATTGAAAATAAAAATATTTTGTTTGGGTTTGGTTTATTTGTCCAATTACTTTTGACCTCCTAAAATGTGGAGTGTTTGTAAAGAAATGTGACAATTCCTCCAATTTCTATCAGATATTTTTGTTCAAACCTTCAAATTAAACGTTACAATCTGCACTTGAATTCTGTTGTAGAGGTTTCATTTCAAATCCAATGTGGTGGCATGCAGAGCCCAACTCGCGAAAATTGTGTCACTGTCCAAATATTTCTGGACCTAACTGTGTATATATATATATATATATATATATATATATATATATATATATATATATATATATATATATATATATATATATATATCTATATAATTAGGCATTATATAGGAGGAGGTGAGCTGTGATATCACCTATTGTGAATGGTGGATCCTGTATTATCTACTGTATATAGAGGTGTTATCAGTTATTGTAGAAGAGGGAGAGGAGGTGAGCTGTGACATCTATTATGAATGGATCCTGTGTTATTTCCTGTATATAGAGGGGATATCAGGAGGTGGTGAGGTGTGACATCTCCTATTGTGAATAGATAATCCTGTATTATATACTGTATATAGAGGTGTTATTAGTCATTGTACAGGAAAAGGAGGACATGAGTTCTGACCTATTCCATGTGTTATCTACTGTGTATAGACGTTTTATCAGTGATTATACAGGAGGAGGTGACCTATGACATTCCCTATTGTGAATGATGGATCCTGTGTTATCTACTGTATATAGAGGTGATATCAGTCATTGTACAGGAGGAAGAGGAGGTGAGCTGTGACACCCCCTATTGTGAATGGGTGATCCTGTGTTACCTACTGAATATAGAGGTGTTATCAGTGATTATACAGGAGAAGGAGGTGAGCTGTGACATGACAGCACATAGACCATAAGATCCTATAGTCTGGAGATGACTTGTTGACTTCAATGGTGGAGTATAATAATCATGCTCTATAGGACATTGTTGTGGGTATGTTATGTGAGTTTTGCAGAGCTCACAGTGCAGGAAGGGGCAAGAAGTGACTGTGACACCAGGTATTGTGAATAGCGTCTCCTGTGTGTGTGATCTGTATAGCTGATGCCTTTAGTTATCCTGCCTGTGCTGATAATGTGATGACTGCTGAGATGTCAACTACAGTAACGCTCGGAGTGAATACTGAAAGTCAATTTTTTTAAAACATAATAGAAAAAAATCCAAGATATTTTAGAAATATGTTTGACACAAAACTCAAAGAATAAGTCCCTTTCTGATGACCCACAAATATTCCACCACCAGTAATAATAGGAATAATAGGACATAGACATAAGTTACCTGTAAATTCCTTCTTGCAGCGATCTCTGACACTAGTTTCCAAGTTTTCCAGCTGAATCTGAACTTTCTTGTAATCCCTCAGCGCTTGCTTGCTTTTCCTCCTGAGAAGTCACAGTGAATAAGGACAAAGGGGTGTTATTTTTCAGAAACAAATTAGAAAAATGTGTGAGCTCCCCCTAGTGGTGGCTTCAAATAGAACCTTATGCATCTCTGTATACAGGGAGCTCCCCCTAGTGGTGGCTGCAGACAGAATCTTATCATGTATCTCTGTATGCAGGGAGCTCCCCCTAGTGGTGGCTGCAGACAGAATCTTATCATGTATCTCTGTATGCAGGGAGCTCCCCCTAGTGGTGGCTGCAGACAGAATCTTATCATGTATCTCTGTATGCAGGGAGCTCCCCCTAGTGGTGGCTGCAGACAGAATCTTATCATGTATCTCTGTATGCAGGGAGCTCCCCCTAGTGGTGACTGCAGACAGGATCTTATCATGTTTCTCTGTATACAGGGAGCTCCCCCTAGTGGTGGCTGCAGACAGGATCTTATCATGTTTCTCTGTATACAGGGAGCTCCCCTAGTGGTGGCTGCAGACAGAATCTTATCATGTATCCCGGTATACAGGGAGCTCCCCTAGTGGTGGCTGCAGACAGAATCTTATCATGTATCTCTGTATACAGGGAGCTCCCCTAGTGGTGACTGCAGACAGAATCTTATCATGTATCTCTGTATACAGGGAGCTCCCCCTAGTGGTGGCTGCAGACAGAATCTTATCATGTATCCCGGTATACAGGGAGCTCCCCCTAGTGGTGACTGCAGACAGAATCTTATCATGTATCTCTGTATACAGGGAGCTCCCCCTAGTGGTGACTGCAGACAGAATCTTATCATGTATCTCTGTATGAAGGGCGCTCCTCCTATTGGTGACTGCAGACAGGATCTTGTGTATCGCTGTATACAGGGAGCTTCCCCTATTGGTGGCTGCAGACAGTATCTTATCATATATCTCTGTATACAGGGAGCTCCCTCTAGTGGTGACTGCAGACAGAATCTTATCATGTATCTCTGTATACAGGGAGCTCCCCCTAGTGGTGGCTGCAGACAGGATCTTATCATATATCTCTGTATACAGGGAGCTCCCTCTAGTGGTGACTGCAGACAGAATCTTATCATGTATCTCTGTATACAGGGAGCTCCCCCTAGTGGTGGCTGCAGGCAGGATCTTATCATGTATCTCTGTATACAGGGAGCTCCCCCTAGTGGTGACTGCAGACAGAATCTTATCATGTATCTCTGTATACAGGGAGCTCCCCCTAGTGGTGGCTGCAGGCAGGATCTTATCATGTATCTTTGTATACAGGGAGCTCCCCCTAGTGGTGACTGTAGGTAGAGAGATGTTCAGAACTATGCAGAGGATTTGGAGCCAGGTATCAGAAAAAAAATGACCTCTGGCAACTAAGAAAATATTTAGAAAGTAATCAGTGCAGAATTAACCACATCTATATATATAATTGCCTTATTCTGTCTGTCTGTCATGCTCCAAAATTGTGTCCTTACGGTGACACAAAGCTGATTGGCCGCTGGGCTCGCCATGGCCCCGCCCCCCCCCACGGATTGGCCTCTCGCCCCGGCTCTCTGCAGGCCCCGCCCCCCTCACGCAATGCACGCTCGCTCTGGCCCCGCCCCCGCACGCATTCCCCCAACTGACACGGAGCCCCAGGTGAGTACACACACACACACATCAGATCACACTCACTCTCACACACACATCACATCCACACACTCACAACATCCTGGGATATCGCTTGCTTCTCGGCGGCGGTACTGTGCTGTGAGCTTTCAGGACCTGCCGGAGGATCACATGGCCGGAAGCATGTGGTATCTCCGGATGTTGTGAGTATGAGCGCCTATGTGTAATATCGTCAATGTGTGTGTGCGTGAGTGTATGCGATCGGGTGGGTGTGAGTGTATGCGATCGGGTGGGTGTGAGTGTATGCGATCGGGTGGGTGGGTGTGAGTGTGAACGATCGGATCTGTGAGTGGCAGCAGAGGAGCACGGCATGCTGGAGGAGGCTGGGAGGAGAGAGGCTGATCCTGGGGAAGGCTGGGAGGGGGGAGGCTGAGAGGAGAGAGGCTGATGCTGCGGGCACAGAGGCTGATGCTGCGGGCACAGAGGCTGATGCTGCGGGCACAGAGGCTGATGCTGCGGGCACAGAGGCTGATGCTGCGGGCAGAGAGGCTGATGCTGCGGGCAGAGAGGCTGATGCTGCGGGCACAGAGGCTGATGCTGCGGGCACAGAGGCTGATGCTGCGGGCACAGAGGCTGATGCTGCGGGCAGAGAGGCTGATGCTGCGGGAAGAGAGGCTGATGCTGCGGGCAGAGAGGCTGATGCTGCGGGCACAGAGGCTGATGCTGCAGGCACAGAGGCTGATGCTGCGAGCACAGAGGCTGATGCTGCGGGCACAGAGGCTGATGCTGCGGCCAGCATGGGGGATGGAGCACTATGGGGGGTGTGCAGCATGGGGGATGGAGCACGATAGGGAGTGCGCAGCATGGCGGATGGAGCACGTTTGGGAGTGCGCAGCATGGCGGATGGAGCACGTTTGGGAGTGCGCAGCATGGGAGATGGAGCACGATGGGGAATGCGCAGCATGGGGGATGGAGCACGATGGGGAATGCGCAGCATGGGGGATGGAGCACGATGGGGAATGCGCAGCATGGGGGATGGAGCACGATGGGGAATGCGCAGCATGGGGGATGGAGCACGATGGGGGGTGCGCAGCATGGGGGATGGAGCACAATGGG
This sequence comes from Anomaloglossus baeobatrachus, assembly GCF_048569485.1. NCBI lineage: Eukaryota > Metazoa > Chordata > Amphibia > Anura > Aromobatidae > Anomaloglossus > Anomaloglossus baeobatrachus. Next base: position 34,244,280 of record NC_134360.1, on the reverse strand, counting down.
GGGTGCGCAGCTTAGGGGATGGAGCACGATGGGGGGTGCGCAGCTTGAGGGATGGAGCACGATGGGGTGTGCGCAGCATGGAGGATGGAGCACGATGGGAGGTGCACACCTCCCCCCAACACACACACACATGCGCACTGCACAACACACACACACTGGGAAACACAAACACCGCCCTACACAGACACCCACACACACAGACAACGCTGCACACACACAACACCCAACACACAAACACCGCAGCATACATAAATATACGCACATACCGCGCAACACACACACACTGCACAAAACATACCTCCCCCCAAAACACACACACAAACCACGCAACACACACACAATGCTACAGACACACAGAGCTCCACAAACAACGCAACACACGCAACACACACAACGCAACACACAAACAACACCGCTGTCACCCCCCGCCACACCAAGACAACACCCAGAACATGTACAGCCCCTACACAAACACTTGGTAACTACACACAACAACATCTATATATATATATAACAAAAATCATACATGAACTACACAATACGTAAATTCTAGAATACCCGATGCGTAGAATCGGGCCACCTTCTAGTATTTAATAAAGGAGATGGTAGACATTCCCTATACGTCACTATATACTTTTTCTATACCTCTCTATTAGGACGGTTGGATCCGACCTACCTGTATATTAGTACAATGATGAGAACGATCAGAGCCACAAAAGACGCCCCAACTCCCAAGCTGATCTGAGCCTCCAGCGGGAAGGTGAGCTGACTCTCCGTATCATACTGGACCTTCCCGAGAACCAAATCAATTCCTCCTATCTGCACCTACAGAAAAAAATAAATCATAATATGGGAGTCTCATCTTTATGGGAAAAATACATGTTGTGCCTATTATTGGATTTATCATCCTGTACTGAGCTGCAGTCACAATTCCACAAGCTTCAGAGCTGAAATCTCCCAGAATTCCCTTGTCTGTATAGTGATCATTTGGGGATTTGCACAGCTCCTTACTGTAAACTCAGGCAGGGAGTCCACGCCTTCTCTCTTGGATGGGTAACGAGGGGTCGGCTGCTTCTCCGGGGGCTCACAATAAAGGTGGTTACTCGTGAGGGTCTTCACTGTGCAGACTCCATCCCCCACCATTGCGATCATCTCTTCTTTTGTGATAGCCAGGTCCAGATTCTCTCCCTAAGAATAAAACAAGAGGTCATATCTGTCCAGACGACACGTGTGCCACCTAAATCTACCCGTCCTATGGTGGCACGTGGACTTTATACAATACACTATGGCGGACCAAGTATATAGCACTACAATGCTCCAGCTATGGGCTACCAGGGGGGCTAGTGTGGAGCCGAGCTTCCCTTAAAGTTCATTTAAAGTTCACTTTAATCAATAGATCTTGGAATAATAATAATTTCCACAATTGGATGTGTTTAAAAAAAATGTTCCTGTGCCAACATAATCTAGTAAACGTGCCCCTACTTCGTGCTGTAGAGGTGGTCAAAATTTCCGACCTGCTGACATCAGGGCTACACTTATTTTTTCACTTACCTGCTTGTATTTGTGGCTAAAAAAATTTTCAATTGGTTCTATTAATAATTTTGCTCCATTTTTCTCATATTGTCACTGTGTTACACGGACTAGTAAAGGATGCAGAATGAGTTTACTGAGAATCCTTCAGTGAGCTCACTATGAGGATCTGACAGGGAGCTTGTGACTCTTCTCTGTGTTTCTCTGAGCTCCTCTCAGCTGATTTATGACCACAGACCACATCAAAGTTCTATTATAGGCCACAGAATGAGTTCACGGAGAATCCTTCAGTGAGCTCGCTATGATGATCTGCTGGGGAGCTTATGATTCTTGTGTCTTTTTCTGAGCTCCTTTCAGCCGATTTATGACCACATCAAAGTTCTATTATCGGCTGCAGAATGAGTTCACTGAGAATCCTTCAGTGAGCTCGCTATGATGATCTGACGGGGAACTTATGACTCTTCTCTGTCTTTTTCTGAGCTCCTCTCAGCTGATTTATGACCACAGACCACATCAAAGTTCTATTATCGGCTGCAGAATGAGTTCACTGAGAATCCTTTAGTGAGCTCGCTATGATGATCTGCTGGGGAGCTTGTGACTCTTCTCTGTCTATTCCTGAGCTCCTCTCAGCAGATTTATAACCAAAGACCACATCAAAGTTCTATTATAGGCCGCATAATGAGTTCACTGAGAATCCTTCAGTGAGCTCATTATGATGATCTGCTAGGGAGCTTGTGACTCTTCTGTCTTTTTCTGAGCTCCTCTCAGCTGATTTATGACCACATCAAAGTTCTATTATCGGCTGCAGAATGAGTTCATTGAGAATCCTTCAGTGAGCTCGCTATGATGATCTGCTGGGGAGCTTGTGACTCTTCTGTCTTTTTCTGAGCTCCTCTCAGGCGATTTATGACCACAGATCACATCAAAGTTGAATGTCCAAATAAAAAAAACACTTAAAAGCCAAACAATTCAAAATTTTTAACGAAACTCCATTGTAAAAATTATTTTTAGCCTCAAACCAAAGCATATTACGTTTCCTGTGCAATTGTAACTTACGGATCCAACCTATATCTTGCACTTGCATCTCTCCACTGTCCTGATACCTTGCTACAATGTATCAGTTCAGGTAAAATGTATCAGTCTGGGTCACAGAAGATTGCCTAATCTGGATACAACTGTAGCAAACCCTCAGCTGTGAATTGTATTTAGGTCAGAACAGGTTTTCAGGGTGTTTAAGGCTGCTTTCACACATCCTGTTTTTGCCGTGCGGCACAATACGGCGTGCTGCAGAAAATACGCAACCGTTTTTTTTGCCGCCAGTTGCGTTTTTTCCCGCATAGACTTGCATTAGCGCTGTATTGTGCCGCATGGCCTTGCGTTGCGTCCGTTTTTTGCCGGATGTGGCATATTTAGCCCATGCGGCGGCCGGATGGAACGTTGCCTGGCACTTTTTTGTGCGGTGAAAAAACCGCATTGCGCCGAATCCGGCGCGATTCCCAATGCAAGTTTATGGACGCCGGATGTGGCGTCCTGCGGCAAAAATCGCATCCGGCCGCCGGATACGTTTTTTTTGTACTGCACATGCTCAGTATGAAGCCGCATCTGTCAAAAAGCAGACGGGCTGCATGGAAAAACTTATGCAACGGATCCGTTTTTTTCGCCGCATCCGTTGCATATGTTTTTGAGCCGGATTGTGCTGCTGCCGCCTTAGGCTGCTTTCACACATCAGTTTTTCTGCATCAGGCACAATCCAGCTCAAAATCCTATGCACCGGATGCGGCGAAAAAAACGGATACGTTGCATACGTTTTTCCATGCGGCCTGTCCGCTTTTTGACGGATCTGTTTTGATACCGAGCATGCGCAGTTCAAAAAACCACATCCGGCCGCTGGATGCGTTTTTTTGCCGCAGGCCGCCGCATCCGGCGTCTATAGGCTTGCATTGTAAATTGCGCCGCGTTCCGTGCGATGCGGTTTTTCGCCGCAGACAAAAAACGCTGCAAGCAAAGATCCATCCGGCCGCCGCATCGGCTAAATATGCCACATCCGGCAAAAACCGGAAGCAATACAAGACCATGCGGCACAATACGGCGCTAATGCAAGTCTATGAGGAAAAAATGCATCCGGCGGCAAAAAGAAAAACGGATGCATTTTTTCTGCAAAGCACCGGATTGTGCCTGATTGCAAAAAACTGATGTGTGAAAGCAGCCTAACTGAACAAGAATGTTGAAATTCAAATTCAAATTTAAACTGAAATTCAAATTTAAATTCAAAATCGCTTTATTGACAGGGGATGGGGATAGGGGCTGTTTTAGGCAATTCACTGACATGTAGCATCGACCCTGAAAATGGTGAAAAATTAACACTCATTATACACCACCGCTTTATTCCTATAAACATTGACCCTCCCCCTTTAAGTGTCTGGACGTTTCCTACCTCCACGGAGATCACGCTGCCGGGCTTGTGCCGATATGGTTTGGCTGGATCCTCGGCATTCAGATGCCTGAGCACCGGGTCTGGCACGTAGGTGAATGGAGCCGAGTTAATGACAGTGAAATTGAAGCGAAGATTATCCAGAATGAATTCTACGTCGACTCGGGCGTTCCAGTGTAAAGGGTTAATGGCCGGCGTCTTACAAAGCAGCAGGAAGGATGAATTCACCTGGCAAAGCTCCTCAAACTGCAGAGAGACAACAGCGGAGGATGAACAAGAAGATCCCACAAGGTTAGGGTCACCATTAATCATAAAGGGGTACTCCCATCTGAAGAAGTGATGGCATAGGTCACTCACCACGTCTTTATTGGAGGGGTCTGATATTTAGAACCTGAAAATAGACAGAAGCCCCTTTGGTGGTTCCTCTCTCTAAAGCAGGTTAAATCACCAACTATATAGAAAATTACAACAAAAACTTCATTTAAAGGGGATTTGTCATTTGCAATAAATGTATTTTTTTTTAAACTGGTGTAAAAGCCGTTGTTCCTCTGAATCCGGCGTTGGTTTTCTTTTGTTCCTGCTCCTCTCCGTTCCTGAGATATGGCCTACTTTTCCGTGGATATAAATCTGGTCTTGTTCAAAATCTGGGTGTGGTCTAAAAGACGACACTCACAGAGAAGAGTTGAAAACCATGCCCACTATACTAGCAAGACTAGATTTATATACAGGGAAGAGTGGGCCATATCTTAGGGCTAGAGAGGAGCAGGAACAAAAGAAGAACAGCGCCGGATTCAGGAGAACAGCGGCATTTACATCAGGTAAAAAAATTACATATTTTTGGAAAGTGACAGGTCCCCTTTAAATAAATCCAACATTGTTACAGCTGATAGACAATAGTGACCCCTTTCTTCAGAGGATTGTGGGGCCCTGAGAGCAGGGTTGCCAACCCACTACTCAATATTCCCTGAACAAATGGACCAAAATTTACAGAAAGACCAAATTTTTTTTCACACCCCTTAAAAAACCATGCCCCTTGGTAAACCACACCCACTGATAAAACCACGCCCCTGAGATGTCCAAAATAGCAAATTGAACATACTGAGAATTACACCAGTATACAGGACAAGAGAAGTGGTACTGTGCAGTGTATATATACAGAATAATACAGATACTGAGGATTACACCCAGTATACAGGACAGGAGAAGTGGTACTGTGCAGTGTCTATACAGAATAATACAGATACTGAGGATTACACCCAGTATACAGGACAGGAGAAGTGGTACTGTGCAGTGTGTATGTATATATATATATATATATATATATATATATATATATATATATATATAGATAGATATATATATATATATAGATTAATACAGATACTGAGAATTACACCCAGAATACAGGACAGTAGAAGTGGTACTGTGCAGTGTATATATACACAAAATAATACAGATACTGAGGATTACACCCAGTATACAGGACAGGAGCAGTGGTACTGTGCAGTGTATATATACAGAATAATACAGATACTGAGGATTACACCCAGTATACAGGACAGGAGCAATGGTACTGTGCAGTGTATATATACAGAATAATACAGATACTGAGGATTACACCCAGAATACAGGACAGGAGAAGTGGTACTGTGCAGTGTATATATACAGAATAATACAGATACTGAGGATTACACCCAGAATACAGGACAGGAGAAGTGGTACTGTGCAGTGTATATATACAGAATAATACAGATACTGAGGATTACACCCAGTATACAGGACAGGAGAAGTGGTACTGTGCAGTGCATATATACAGAATAATACAGGTACTGAGGATTACACCCAGTATACAGGACAGGAGAAGTGGTACTGTGCAGTGTATATACAGAATAATACAGATACTGAGGATTACACCCAGTATACAGGACAGGAGAAGTGGTACTGTGCAGTGTATATACAGAATAATACAGATACTGAGGATTACACCCAGTACACAGGACAGGAGAAGTGGTACTGTGCAGTGTATATATACAGAATAATACAGATACTGAGGATTACACCCAGTATACAGGACAGGAGCAGTGGTACGGTGCAGTGTATATATACAGAATAATACAGATACTGAGGATTATACCCAGTATACAGGACAGGAGAAGTGGTACTGTGCAGTGTATATATACAGAATAATACAGATACTGAGGATTATACCTAGTATACAGGACAGGAGAAATGGTACTGTGCAGTGTATATATACAGAATAATACAGATACTGAGGATTACACCCAGTATACAGGACAGGAGAAGTGGTACTGTGCAGTGTATATATACAGAATAATACAGACACTGAGGTTTACACCCTGTATATAGGACAGGAGAAGTGGTACTGTGCAGTGTATATATACAGAATAATACAGGTACTGAGGATTTCACCCAGTATACAGGACAGGAGAAGTGGTACTGTGCAGTGTATATATACAGAATAATACAGATACTGAGGATTACACCCAGTACACAGGACAGGAGAAGTGGTACTGTGCAGTGTATATATACAGAATAATACAGATACTGAGGTTTACACCCTGTATATAGGACAGGAGAAGTGGTACTGTGCAGTGTATATATACAGAATAATACAGGTACTGAGGATTTCACCCAGTATACAGGACAGGAGAAGTGGTACTGTGCAGTGTATATATACAGAATAATACAGATACTGAGGATTATACCCAGTACACAGGACAGAAGAAGTGGTACTGTGCAGTGTCTATACAGAATAATACAGATACTGAGGATTACACCAAGTATACAGGACAGGAGAAGTGGTACTGCGCAGTGTATATATACAGAATAATACAGATACTGAGGATTTCACCCAGTATACAGGACAGGAGAAGTGGTACTGTGCAGTGTATATATACAGAATAATACAGATACTGAGGATTACACACCCAGTATACAGGACAGGAGAAGTGGTACTGTGCAGTGTATATATACAGAATAATACAGATACTGAGGATTACACCCAGTATACAGGACAGGAGCAGTGGTACTGTGCAGTGTATATATACAGAATAATACAGATACTGAGGATTATACCCAGTATACAGGACAGGAGAAGTGGTACTGTGCAGTGTATATATACAGAATAATACAGATACTGAGGATTATACCTAGTATACAGGACAGGAGAAATGGTACTGTGCAGTGTATATATACAGAATAATACAGACACTGAGGTTTACACCCTGTATATAGGACAGGAGAAGTGGTACTGTGCAGTGTATATATACAGAATAATACAGGTACTGAGGATTTCACCCAGTATACAGGACAGGAGAAGTGGTACTGTGCAGTGTATATATACAGAATAATACAGATACTGAGGATTACACCCAGTACACAGGACAGGAGAAGTGGTACTGTGCAGTGTATATATACAGAATAATACAGATACTGAGGTTTACACCCTGTATATAGGACAGGAGAAGTGGTACTGTGCAGTGTATATATACAGAATAATACAGGTACTGAGGATTTCACCCAGTATACAGGACAGGAGAAGTGGTACTGTGCAGTGTATATATACAGAATAATACAGATACTGAGGATTATACCCAGTACACAGGACAGAAGAAGTGGTACTGTGCAGTGTCTATACAGAATAATACAGATACTGAGGATTACACCAAGTATACAGGACAGGAGAAGTGGTACTGCGCAGTGTATATATACAGAATAATACAGATACTGAGGATTATACCCAGTATACAGGACAGGAGAAGTGGTACTGTGCAGTGTATATATACAGAATAATACAGATACTGAGGATTACACACCCAGTATACAGGACAGGAGAAGTGGTACTGTGCAGTGTATATATACAGAATAATACAGATACTGAGGATTACACCCAGTATACAGGACAGGAGCAGTGGTACTGTGCAGTGTATATATACAGAATAATACAGATACTGAGGATTATACCCAGTATACAGGACAGGAGAAGTGGTACTGTGCAGTGTATATATACAGAATAATACAGATACTGAGGATTATACCTAGTATACAGGACAGGAGAAATGGTACTGTGCAGTGTATATATACAGAATAATACAGACACTGAGGTTTACACCCTGTATATAGGACAGGAGAAGTGGTACTGTGCAGTGTATATATACAGAATAATACAGGTACTGAGGATTTCACCCAGTATACAGGACAGGAGAAGTGGTACTGTGCAGTGTATATATACAGAATAATACAGATACTGAGGATTATACCCAGTACACAGGACAGGAGAAGTGGTACTGTGCAGTGTCTATACAGAATAATACAGATACTGAGGATTACACCAAGTATACAGGACAGGAGAAGTGGTACTGTGCAGTGTATATATACAGAATAATACAGATACTGAGGATTATACCCAGTATACAGGACAGAAGAAGTGGTACTGTGCAGTGTATATATACAGAATAATACAGATACTGAGGATTACACCCAGTATACAGGACAGGAGAAGTGGTACTGTGCAGTGTATATACAGAATAATACAGACACTGAGGATTACACCCAGTATACAGGACAGGAGAAGTGGTACTGTGCAGTGTATATACAGAATAATACAGGTACTGAGGATTACACCCAGTATACAGGACAGGAGAAGTGGTACTGTGCAGTGTATATATACAGAATAATACAGATACTGAGGATTATACCCAGTATACAGGACAGGAGAAGTGGTACTGTGCAGTGTATATATACAGAATAATACAGATACTGAGGATTACACACCCAGTATACAGGACAGGAGAAGTGGTACTGTGCAGTGTATATATACAGAATAATACAGATACTGAGGATTACACCCAGTATACAGGACAGGAGAAGTGGTACTGTGCAGTGTATATATACAGAATAATACAGATACTGAGGATTACACCCAGTATACAGGACAGGAGAAGTGGTACTGTGCAGTGTATATATACAGAATAATACAGATACTGAGAATTACACCCAGTATACAGGACAGAAGAAGTGGTACTGTGCAGTGTATATATACAGAATAATACAGATACTGAGGATTACACCCAGTATACAGGACAGAAGAAGTGGTACTGTGCAGTGTATATATACAGAATAATACAGACACTGAGGATTACACCCAGTATACAGGACAGAAGAAGTGGTACTGTGCAGTGTATATATACAGAATAATACAGATACTGAGGATTATACCCAGTATACAGGACAGGAGAAGTGGTACTGTGCAGTGTATATATACAGAATAATATATGGTCACAAGGAAAAGAAAAGTGACTATAGCCCCACCTGCTGGACGGTGCAGAGTGAGCTCTCCGGGCATTCTGTCTCTGGCACGATACGTCGCTGCCTCCCAAGACTTCGCCTCCGCCTCCTTTCCATTGGGGATACAGTCACTCTGATTTTTGGAGCTTGCACCACATCCAAATTCTGTCCATAAACCAAAATCACACGTCCTCCGCTATGATAAAGAATGCCCAAATTAGTGGTTATAGTTCTCCTTTAATTCAAGCCCATTCTTATAGTGAGACTTTTATACCTGAAGAAGCTCCTGGCGGGGCTGGCAGAGGTGATGTTGGGGTCCGCGGTGTATAAGAAGAAAGCATCAGGGAAGCTGAAAACCTGTTCTCCATACCAGACGGTCACGCGGAGGTCGGAGGTGGCATTGCTGGACCCGGTCAGACATTGGAGCTCGTTTTCCTGAATCTCCGAGGAACTTTGAAAATGAAAAAAAAAAAAAAAAAAAAGATTAAAAATACATAAAAAAACCAATTGTTTCAATTCTACAATAGTTGCAAACACCTTTCCTGAAATACTCTGTGCTGCTATTTCCACTTAGCACAAACAAACCCCTCGGCCAGAATATGTAGAAGGTATTTGAGCATCTTGGTCACAGCTGATCCTATAGACTTACATGTCACAGGGAATTTCTCCAATCAAAACTCGGGTGTCGCTGGGACGCCCGGTGAGAAGTTTGGATCCTGTAATAGCCAATCGGGTTCCTCCAGATTTCGGTCCACGAGATGGAACGAAAGAAAACAGAACGGGATTCTGAAAAGAAAAAAAATAATAATTTGAATTTATAATATAATCTAGAGTTACTTTTATATATATATATACACACATATAATATATATATATATATATATATATATATATATATTATATTATATTATATATATACATATATACATTCACACACAGTATATATATATATATACATATATATATATACACACATATACACACATATATGTATGTATATATATACAAAATTAGGAAAACATTTATTCCAAAAACAGCGCCCCCCCTGTCTACTGGTTGCATCTGGTATTGCAGCTCCTCGTCAATCATTTCAATGGAATGAACCTTCAACACCAAACACAACCAGTAGACAGGGGAGGTGCCATTTGTTTTTGTTTTTTTTAAGGAAATCCTGGAAATCCCCTATAATTGGGAGTGTACATAGAAATCATGGGCTCTTATAGGGCCTTTAAGTTGAGGGTGTGATGTCGATCAACGTCACCACCTCACCCAGTGTTCGTCCACTTTTAAAGTCTGGGCCCATGAGTTGGTGGGGTGGAAGTGGTAGTGAATGGCTCTGCCCAATGCGTAACTTTTTCCCACTTCTGTAAGTCCTGGGCAGGGGATGGGCCATTTGGCAAATACCACTCCCAACTCATCGGCTCCCGAGCCGCCATGTGGTCAGCCTCCATTGGAGTGATACCACTGCTTTAATCTGTTTTTCAAGGGGGTCATGTGAAACCACCAAGTATTGTTGGAGTGAGGCTGAACCTGCAACAACCAGAGTTTTTGGAAACCAGGTGAATAGAGACGCGGAGACAGAAGACCGGTAATAGGGAATGGCAGCTGAAGGGCAACAGCAAGGTGGAAGGGACAAAACTGAAAAGTGGCAGTGTTGCTAGCACCTGGCACCAGAGGCGCCTGCCAAGGGTCTTTTTGCCCAGACTTAGCTCCAATGCTCGTCACATTCCACTTTTCACAGTCTTACCTGATAAGTAAAAACTTGGGTGGAAACGCCATGTAGTCCTCCAGGAACCTCTACCAGGACGTGCCCGGGTCTCTCAGACCAGCTTTTCCCAGCCACACATACTATACTGCAAGAAGAATGGATAACATGATCAGGAATGACATCGCAGAGCCATCAGTCTTTGCTGTTTGGTGATTTTATAGCCATGACAAAAAGGTACCTGCTGGAGATCTCATATTTCGTGACATCCACCATACATGGGATATTGGCTACTGATACCCGGTCCAGAATGTCTTCCAGTTTTTGGCCCAAATTGGAGCCAATGATTGTAATTCTCGTCCCTCCGTCCACAGGACCTGAAAGAGGCTCGATCTGAAAGGGAACACACCGTCATAGTCTACGGGGTCAACAAAAACATTAAAAAGTTGATGATCATCAACCATAAGATGGACATATAGTGTCTTTTTACTGGGACACTTAGCCATAAACTATATTCTGTAGGGGAACCTTGGAGCAAGAGTTCAATTTCCCTACCATGCCTCCACAGAAGTTAGGCATCACACCATTTTCTTTTTTGGGTGTATAATACATGGATGTGCCAGGTCCACCAAAGCGATAGGATCTCCTTTATGTGTTTTCCATCAAAGCGAGAGGAGCTCTCTATATGGGTTCTCCACCAAAGCGAGAGGAGCTCTTCATATGTACTCTCCACCAAAGCGAGAGGAGCTCTTTATATGGGCTCTACACCAAAGTGAGAGGAGCTCTTTCTATGGGCTCTACACCAAAGCGAGAGGAGCTCTTTATATGGGCTCTCCACCAAAGTGAGAGGAGCTCTTTATATGGGCTCTCCACCAAAGCGAGAGGAGCTCTCTATATGGGCTCTCCACCAAAGCGAGAGGAGCTCTTCATATGTGCTCTCCACCAAAGAGAGAGGATCTCTTTATATGGGCTCTCCACCAAAGCGAGAGGAGCTCTTCATATGTACTCTCCACCAAAGCGAGAGGAGCTCTTTATATGGGCTCTCCACCAAAGCGAGAGGAGCTCTTCATATGTACTCTCCACCAAAGCGAGAGGAGCTCTTTATATGGGCTCTACACCAAAGCGAGAGGAGCTCTTTATATGGGCTCTCCACCAAAGTGAGAGGAGTTCTTTATATGGGCTCTCCACCAAAGAGAGAGGATCTCTTTATATGGGCTCTCCACCAAAGTGAGAGGAGCTCTTTATATGGGCTCTCCACCAAAGCGAGAGGAGCTCTCTATATGGGCTCTCCACCAAAGCGAGAGGAGCTCTTTATATGGGCTCTCCACCAAAGTGAGAGGAGCTCTCTATATGGGCTCTCCACCAAAGCGAGAGGAGCTCTTTATATGTACTCTCCACCAAAGTGAGAGGAGCTCTTTATATGGGCTCTCCACCAAAGTGAGAGGAGCTCTTTATATGGGCTCTACACCAAAGTGAGAGGAGCTCTTTATATGGGCTCTCCACCAAAGTGAGAGGAGCTCTTTATATGGGCTCTCCACCAAAGCGAGAGGAGCTCTCTATATGGGCTCTCCACCAAAATGAGAGGAGCTCTTTATATGGGCTCTCCACTACATACAAGTTGAAAATAACTAAAAAAACAAACAACTTCTACCCATACCGAATGGATGAGCGGTGCAGGACACGTTCCCTCAACCTCCTCCGTGCAGGACTCTTGGTACATACAGCTTGGTTGCTCGCCTCCGCACCACACACAGTTATATTTGGGGTCGGCGGTCTGACATCGGCTGCAGTCAGCGTGTCCCACAGAACAGTTATATAAAGTCACTAAAGAACAAAAATAAAGTTTTATTTTTAATAATGTTGGGGGCGGAGAACGACCAGACGTTGTATTGACTCTACAGGACGTACCATGGAGATCCTCGTAACTGTCCACCTGGAGGTCCGGCTCTCTCTGCACATAGACCAGGGCATTGAACTCCGGCTGCGGTGCGGAGTAACTGTACTGCAAAAAGAAGAGGGCGATAGAACAGAGAAAAGTGACATCTCTGCAATGGATTGTTCTCGTAACTAGCCCAATATTTTCATTTAAAGGGGTTGTCTCATGATGACGATTCTGTACTTATGATCTATAAGGGGAAGTGTCCACCAGAGAGACTTTTCCTTGCTCTGAACACCATCTACGAGTCAGAATGGAGAGTCCATCTCTATAAGTGGTTCCCTTCATGACAGCTATGACCAACCCAAGCGAAATGCGACCCTATGGGGTTGTCTCTGATATGTCCAAGAGGTCCCAACCAGTTGGATACTTGACACTTTCACCCATTTAGACAAATCAAAAAATGTAAGGTTGACCATAGATATTGGAAAGTTATGGGCAAATCCCTTGATAAGGGCCTATTTTGGTGGATCTCATTAGATGGCATTTTCTGGGGGTAGAGGTACCAGCCATGACTCTTGCCTCCAAGCTAAACAAGCATATTATTTGTAGAATCAATAAGTAATAATTGCCGGGCTAATAAATTCTTCTCTATCTTCTAACAAATCAGGGTGACAAGTCAGGAGGGGTTATTGGTGAGGGTCTGAAAAAACGAAGCCATGTCCCAGTTGGATCCAAGGAATGCCTTTGAAATAAAAGGGACGGTAATGGGCCACCAGCTTGCCCTTCTAAAGCTGATAGTTGCCAATGGGACGGTACAGGGCCACCAGCTATCCCTTCAAAAGTTATTTCTAATGGGATGGTAAACGGGCCACCAGCTTGGCCTTCAAACGTTATTTCCAATGGGATGGTAAACGGGCCACCAGCTTGCTCTTCTAAAGCTGATTGTTTCCAATGGGACGGTACAGGGCCACCAGCTTGCCCTTCAAAAGTTATTTCCAATGGGATGGTAAACGGGCCACCAGCTTGGCCTTCAAAAGTTAATTTTCCAATGGGACAGTAATGGGCCACCAGCTTGGTCTTCAAAAGTGGTTTCCAATGGGGCACAACACTAGCTACAGTGATGTCCCCCATTCTCTTCAGTAATTAGCATGATCCTAATATCTAAGGCCGTCACCAACATCGAATACTCCTGGACCATTACTGTAATGAAGGGATTTTGAAAGGCAGCTGCCGAAAATGAGACCAGTTTGGATTTTAATTCCTGAGAAGAATATTTCTCGCCCGTCCCAATTTTTACTTTTCTGATGTTCTTACTTGGTGGAGTTGACATGTGATGTAATAATTGGACTCATCCACAGTATCCATCTCAACAAAGGCATCGGTCACCAGCGTCCGGCCTTCCAGAATCAGGACACAGTCATAGTCCCACTGGAAATCCTGGAGAATTGGAACATATCGGAGAATTAAAGCCACAAGAGTTATCAAAACTGCACCCTAAAAATGACTTTCAAAATTGTTGGGGTTACCTGATAATGGTGGAAGTTTTTCCCAACTAATGTTATTTTACGCTCCACATTGACGGGTAGTAAAGAGGAGCTCTGAATACTGTGCACGCAGGGACAAGCCTCCGGACCCAAGAACAGCTCCTCTTTATTCTGTACAAAATAATAAACAAAAACATTGTTAGGTTTTGCTCTCCAAAAGGCATGTGATACAAGAATTTACAAAATGCCAAAAAGGGGATCCCTGTGTCTTGTTCCACTCCATTTGACGGGTGTGGCACGGGTGACATTCATGTGGTTTCTGACAACAGAAGGTCACAGCATTTGGCTGCCAAAATGCTCACTGACTTTACATTGTTCCTGCTGTCAGTATTCATTGGTATAGGTAGCTTTCCTACTGGATTTTCAACTATTCCCCTTTTGGACCCAGAAGGAGCTCGCCTTCCACCCAGCTGCTTATCATCAGCATTCCCTTTGTGCTTAAATACTCCCATCTTCCCTGGACTGGTGCTGGAGATATTATTCAGCTTATTCTAGCTCAGGTTGCAAGCAGGTGGCTTGCTCTCATCTGTTTTATCATTACTGAAGCTTGCTGAACTCCTGCCTGTGTCATCTGTGGATAAGTAGTTCATGCTTTTGCCCCTGTGTGTCCCCCTTGTGTCTTCCTTTAGTTTTTAGTGGGGTTGATGAAGAGCTCATCTGGTCCATTCCCTTTTTAGGGTCCAGCACTAGGGTCAGGTATCCAGCTTGGCGCATAGGAACTTATCTAGGGTGGTGAAGGACCCCAGGCATCAGCAGTATGTTTGTTCAGGGGTCATCATCTCCTCCTTCCCTAGATGCAGGGGTCCCCTTACTTTACCTTTTTCCACTTACTTCCCGTACCTAGAGCGACAACCTAGTATTAGGTCAGTTTTTGGCCCCAAATAGGCCATAAGTGCAGTGGCCCCTCTGTGCTAATCCAGCCTCAAGTGCATCTTATCTACATCATCCATAAACCGCTTTATTCGGCAGAGAACTGGCGCATGCGCAGGATGCTTGTTCCGAGCAGAGGAATCAGCTCTTTTGTGCCCTTATGCCAATCATGATGAAACATCCATGACATTTAGTCTACAGTTGTGAGGCTGCACAGCGGCAAGCATACAAGACAGAGGGCACAATTTTATATCAGCGCATGCGCAATAAAAAAAATAGAATCCTTTTTCCAGAATACGGTGAAATCACTGCACATGTGCCAGCGTCATGCTGTATCACTCAGTGTGTGGATAATGTAGGGTGTGGATAATGTAGAAGAGGAGCTGGATTAGCACTTATAGGCAGGGACACTTGTGTGGTCCGGCTCCTCCCGGCAAACCCTTGCGTGGTCCGGATACGCCCGGCGGACCCTTGCGTGGTCCGGATACGCCCGGCGGACCCTTGCGTGGTCCGGATACGCCCGGCGGACCCTTGCGCGGTCCGGATACGCCCGGCGGACCCTTGCGCGGTCCGGATACGCCCGGCGGACCCTTGCGCGGTCCGGATACGCCCGGCGGACCCTTGCGCGGTCCGGATACGCCCGGCGGACCCTTGCGCGGTCCGGAAACGCCCAGCGGACCCCTGTGCTGTCTGGACACGCCCGGTGGAGCCATGCGCTGTCCGGAAACACCCGGCGGACCCCTGTGCTGTCTGGACATGCCCGGCGGATCCTTGCGCGGTCCGGACACGCCGGCGGACTCATGCACGTCTTGGACACGCCCGGCGGACACTTGCGTGCTTCTGATACGCCCGGCGGACACTTGCGTGTTTCGGATACGCCCTGGCGGATACTTGCCTGTTTCGGATACGCCCTGGCGGACACTTGCCTGTTTTGGATACGCCCTGGCGGACACTTGCCTGTTTCGGATACGCCCTGGCGGACACTTGCCTGTTTCGGATACGCCCTGGCGGACACTTGCCTGTTTCGGATACGCCCTGGCGGACACTTGCCTGTTTCGGATACGCCCTGGCGGACACTTGCCTGTTTCGGATACGCCCTGGCGGACACTTGCCTGTTTCGGATACGCCCTGGCAGACACTTGCCTGTTTCGGATACGCCCTGGCAGACACTTGCCTGTTTCGGATACGCCCTGGCGGACACTTGCCTGTTTCGGATACGCACGACGGACCCTTGCGTGTTTTGGATACGCCCTGGTGGACCCTTGCATGTTTCGGATACGCCCTGGCGGACCCTTGCGTGGTCCGGATACGCCCTGGCGGACCCTTGCGTGTTTCGCATACGCCCTGGTGGACTTTTGCGTGTTTCGGATACGCCCTGGCGGACCCTTGCGTGTTTCGGATATGCCCGGCGGACCCTTGCGTGTTTCGGATACGCCCGTCGGACCCTTGCGTGTTTCGGATACGCCCTGGTGGACCCTTGCGTGTTTCGCATACGCCCTGGCGGACCCTTGCGTGTTTCGCATACGCCCTGGCGGACTTTTGCGTGTTTCGGATACGCCCTGGCGGACCCTTGCGTGTTTCGGATACGCCCGGCGGACCCTTACGTGTTTCGTATACGCCCGGCGGACCCTTGCGTGTTTCGGATACGCCCGTCGGACCCTTTCGTGTTTTGGATACGCCCGGCGGAGCCTTGCGTGTTTCGGATACGCCCGTCGGACCCTTTCGTGTTTCGGATACGCCCGGCGGAGCCTTGCGTGTTTCGGATATGCCCGGCGGACCCTTGCGTGTTTCGGATACGCCCGTCGGACCCTTGCGCTGTACGGATGTGCCCGGCGGACCCTTACGCGGTCCGGATATGCCCGGTGAATATTTGCGTGGTCCAGATACGCCTGGCAGAAACTTGCGTGGTCCGCATACGCTCGGAGGACACTTGCGTGGTCCGTATACGCCCGGCGGACACTTTTGTGGTCCGGATACGCCCGGCGGACACTTGCGTGGTCCGTATACGCCTGGTGGACACTTTCGTGGTCCAGATACGCTCGGAGGACACTTGTGTGGTCCGTATACGCCCGGAGGACACTTGCGTGGTCCGGATACGCTCGGAGGACACTTGCGTGGTCCGGATACGCCCGGCGGACACTTTTGTGGTCCGGATACGCCCGGCGGACACTTGCGTGGTCCGTATACGCCTTGCGGACACTTTCGTGGTCCGGATACGCTCGGAGGACACTTGCGTGGTCCGTATACGCCCGGAGGACACTTGCGTGGTCCGGATATGCTCGGAGGACACTTGCATGGTCCGTATACGCCTGGCGGACACTTTCGTGGTTCGGATACGCTCGGAGGACACTTGCGTGGTCCGGATACGCCCGGAGGACACTTGCGTGGTCCGGATACGCCCGGAGGATACTTGCGTGGTCCGGATACGCCCGGCGGACACTTGAGAACTAATTGTCATGCAATACAGGAGAATGGCATTATCTGCTCCAGGTCATGAACGTGTTCCCCATAACAGTGTCACACATTTTAACTTTAGTTTAAGCTCTGTCTGGTAGACCTGGGTCTCTGGCGGAAACTTCACCGATTCTGCCCTTGAACACAGTGTCTTGTCTGAGGCTCGGCAGCCCGGTGCCAGCTGGCTCGGTTGGCAGGAGGAGGTTTTCTCAGCAGTGGGATGTGCATGCCAGAGAGAGCTCAAATAATGTGTCCCAACTCATAATTGTGCCCAGCGTGAGCCAGCTGGCGTCCCTGCAAAACCCTCAATACGTTAACAATTCTTCACAGAGGCGCTGCCAAGCTGGAGACAGGGCATTGTGCGCCATGGCATTATCAATTAAACACAAAACGCAACTTTGTCCCTCAAACTTGCTCAATAAATCTCAGCTCTTGATGATCCAACTTGCAGCAGAGGACAGGCTTCTAAATTTGATGGCCTTTATCGTCAGAAAACGATATTCAAACAGTTAAAGGGAGGCTCCAAAATCCATAAAGTGTCTCATTTACTGTGCACCAAAAGTAGGGAACGCTCCCAGTGTCTTCATATTTACTTCCGCCATTGTCAATGGAGGGTCCTTTTTGGAAGAGAAACCCTCAGTGATCAGCGTCAATCAAAAACGTTTGGAGCAATTCTTTCATTTACAAACAGTGCCACCACTGGGGAAAAAGAGTATTGCACCATGAAGTTTCAAATTGATGCTGTCATGCTAGGTACGGGGAAAAGCGAAGGGAAAGGAAACCCTGTGTCTAGGAAGGAAGAGATGGTGACCCCTGACCAAACCTACCACTGATCCCTGGGGTCACTCACTGCCCTAAATAGGTTCTGCACCTATGCGCCGAGCCGGATACCTGACCGTAGGCGGACCCTGAAATAGGCCCTAGGAAGGGAATGAGTGAGATGAGCGCATAAACAACTTCTCTTCAGACGACTCAGGGTGCAGTACAGCAAAGAACAACGTTTCTTCAGATGACTGCAAGCCAACTGCTTGCATCCAGAGCTTGCATAAGTATTAAAGACGACCAACCACCAGGATTTTCCTATATAAACTAAAGCCAGTTCTATATTGGTGCTATCATGCTGATTCTATACATACCTTTAGTTGTGAGATCGGATGACTACTTTGTGAAATATAGGCAAGTAAAGTTTGTGAAATACACTGTTACTTGATTGATAGGTGCTACAGAATATCTCATAGGTGTGTCGGGTTTGCTAGTTATTCCCTCCCTGTCTGCTGCCTGTCCTTCCTCCCTCCTTCCTCCCCCTATAATAACAGAGACAGGGGGGGGAGGAAGGACAGGCAACAGACAGGGGTGGAAATAACTAGTAAAACCTGACCCACCTATTAGATATTCTTTATCACGTATCAATCAAGTAACAATGCATTTCACAAACTTTACTTGCCTATATTTCAGAAACTATATATCTGATCTCACAACTAGAGGTATGTATAGAATCAGCATGATAGCGCCAGTATAGAACCGGCTTTAGTTTATATAGGAAAATCCAGGTGGTTGGTCGTCTTTAAGTCTATCACCAGCACAGATCCAGGGAAAATGAGGGTATTTAAGCACACAAAGTGAAGTACTGATGATTAACAGCTGAAAGGTGAGGACATCTGCAGGGTCCTAAATGGAGAGGGATTAACCTCAAGCAGAGAATGTCAGGGAGCAGTTTGGGCAGTCAAACACTGTGACCTTCTACAGCCAGACACCACAGGACAGTCTGTCAAGCATGATATACCTATAACAAGTCCTCCAGAGACTCTCTGATCTTTGCTCTTAGTAATTGATGAAAGTCCTGAACATGGGACCTTTTCTATTACTTCAAACCAGACAGGACCCTTAATTATGTTAAAAAAAAAGAAGAAAATTCTAATATTATATATATATATATATATATATATATGAACCTTTCTGTACTGTATCCTCTATATCCACCACATTATTTTCCCTGAAGGTCTCCTATACTTTTCTCCTTGTTTTCTGTCTTCTTCCTTTATTTTCAAATCTCTATTTTTTTTTTTCACTTTACATTTTCTATACATGAGTATTGAGGTTAAGACACACTTTACAGCAGCCACACAGACAATAAACAGGATTTTACTCATCGATTTCTATTGGAGAGTGTTGTGGGCATGCACTAGGACCCGTGCAAAGGTCATTGCGCAGGGAGGGGGAGGAAGGAAGCTGTGCCCTTCATCTCTTATAATATCTATATAGGTGTCCCTCAGCTATTATTATCCTGTCTGTGACGATAATGTGATAACTGTTAAGAAGTGATCTCTACATAAGAAGTGTAATGGAGATTGCAAGGAAAGGACGCAAAAATTCATAACTTTGATTAACCGATAGGTGAATTGATGACGACACACACCCATTGTTGGGTAAATCTGCATTGAAGGGACCTGAATTATGCGCTAGTCTTACCAGTTCTAGAAATCCAGGGTCATCTAATTGGTAATCCAAATCCGGTTCAATAATGGCAGGAAAATGAGATGTTCCCTCAACGTCTCCATCACCGGAGAGGATGGTGGAAGCAGAGAAGGAGGCAGTGTCGTTCTCCATGTTGGCAGAGTCTGCCCAGTCATCGGCTTTAGTATGATCCAAGCTTTCTTCTCCCCGTTCTTCCATCACTATGGTGGGCGGCTCCTCTGAGGATGGAAACTCAGTTTCTAGGTCGTCAGGAAAGTCAGGTAAGGAAGGAACACTGAGTATTTGGTTAGTGGTTGGAACAGAAGGGGCAGCAGATGTAAATTCCTCAGGTGGAAGCAGGAGGGTGGTGGTCACCCATGTCATCTCATTCTCAATATCAACTGTGGTAGGTGCCTGGACCAATGGTGGCACCGTAGTGTCAGGAGGAGTGGTGGGGCTCTCGGTTGTCCAAACTTCTTCAGTCAGATCAATGTCAGAAGTGACTTTGAGTGTGGTGCCCTCTGTGACAGATGGGGTTGTGACGATATCTATGGGCACGGTGGTGGGTATGGTGGTTGGCAGGCTGGTTGGCTCTTCTGTCGGAGGCGGAGTTGTTATTTCTGGGGTAGGCTCCTCAGTGGTGGGTTCAACGGTGGTGGGTTCAGGTTCAGGGGTGGTGGTGATTTCTGTTGTAGTCACCGTGGTTGTAACGATAAAGGTGGTCGGTATGGTGGTAGGGATTGGTGTAGGCGTGGTCTCTATGACAGAAGGTGTGGTGGTGGCTGGAGCTGTGGTGGTAGTGCTCTCAGGAACAGGACTAGGGGTGGTTATAGAAAATGTGGTGGTAGGAATAGATGTAGTTGTTGGCTCTGGTACAAAGATGGGAGTTGGAGATGGTTCGGCCACTGGAAACTGAGCCTGGTGATAGAAAGAGATAGGTGTGAGATAGATGGATGGATAGATAGATAGATAGATAGATAGATAGGAGGATAGATAGGAGGATAGACAGGAGGATAGACAGGAGGATAGACAGGAGGATAGATAGGAGGATAGATAGGAGGATAGATAGGAGGATAGATAGGAGGATAGATAGGAGGATAGATAGGAGGATAGATAGGAGGATAGATAGGAGGATAGATAGGAGGATAGATAGGAGGATAGATAGGAGGATAGATAGGAGGATAGATAGGAGGATAGATAGATAAAATGATAGCTGGATAGATAGCTGGATAGATAGCTGGATAGATAGCTGGATAGATAGCGGGATAGATAGCAGGATAGATAGCGGGATAGATAGAGGGATAGATAGAGGGATAGATAGAGGGATAGATAGAGGGATACTGATAGAGGGATACTGATAGAGGGATACTGATAGAGGGATACTGATAGAGGGATACTGATAGAGGGATACTGATAGAGGGATACTGATAGAGGGATACTGATAGAGGGATACTGATAGACGGATACTGATAGACGGATACTGATAGACGGATACTGATAGACGGATACTGATAGACAGAAGGATAGATAGATAAATAGACAGAAGGATACATAGATAGATAGATAAACTTACCAACTTATTGTAAATAATTGTCCCATCTTCACACGTGGCTTTATGGGTGCAGACATGTTGGTGGATGCACCAGTTACATCCCCAGTCACTACTGACACATCCACGACACCTGAAATAATTATGCAAAAAAAAAAAAAAATCCAAATCAAGAAAAAAAATCTAATATTTTTTATTTAAGATAACCAAAATTGTTTCAGCTCACAAGTATTAAAACATCCAGTTCTCTCTTATCTTACATACATGATTGATGTTTTAAGTCTTGTGATCTGGTACAATTGTAGTTTTGTTTCCCTGTTGAGGAGTTTAGCCACTGCACATTCTCTCCCTTGGGGAGTGTGCCCCGTACACTGGAGAGCACGCCCCGTACACTGGAGAGCGCGCCCCGTACACTGGAGAGCGCGCCCCGTACACTGGAGGGCGCGCCTCGTGCACTGGAGGGCGCGCTCCGTGCACTGGAGGGCGCGCTCCGTGCACTCGGGGCGAAGCTCCATAGACTCGGGGCGCGCTCCATAGACTCGGGGCGCGCTCCATAGACTCGGGGCGCGCTCCATAGACTCGGGGCGCTCTCCATAGACTGGAGAGCGCCCTCCGTAGACTGGAGAGCGCCCTCCGTAGACTGGAGAGCGCCCTCCGTAGACTGGAGAGCGCCCTCCGTAGACTGGAGAGCGCCCTCCGTAGACTGGAGAGCGCCCTCCGTAGACTGGAGAGCGCCCTCCGTAGACTGGAGAGCGCGCTCCGTAGACTGGAGAGCGCGCTCCGTAGACTGGAGAGCGCGCTCCGTAGACTGGAGAGCGCGCTCCGTAGACTGGAGAGCGCGCTCCGTAGACTGGAGAGCGCGCTCCGTAGACTGGGGACCTCTGCAGAACTCTATACTCACGGGGCATTTTTGTAGAGTTGAGCCACCGCTGTGCAGTCGTAGAAGATGAAGTCCACCGTGGTGATGGTCACTGCCAAAAACCGGAGCTGCAGTCTCACTCGCAAGTGATCTGGAAGTAAAGCAAGGAGCGGTCTATATTATAAAGTCAGTGCCTGACACAGCAGGGGGCGACAATGAGCCCAGAGGAGATGGGGCAGATTCTGCAGGCAATGACGGGTCTTTACATAACCGTACAGGAGCGGACATATCATTGGTGCAACCTGGTCCAAGAGGTCAAGGGGCCCATTTCTACCTCTAAAATTGGTGGAATTGTGCATTCCGATGGGTTATGGGGCCCATTTACTGTTTTTGCACAGGGGCCTTTTTCCGTCCGTGTCTGCCAGTGCAACCATACGAAGTGATCTATAAGATCCACTGGACATGAAGAGCTCACTGACCTGTTCCTGCTTTGATCACCGGGGCTTTGTTGGGGTCAGGAGACAGACACATGACGCCAGACTCCGTCCTGTCTGCTCGGCTCTCGAAATCCTCAAAGAAGCAGGAGTAGTGTTCATCTTGATACAGAGATGGTAAGTCAGGGATGGCCAGGAAGATCTGCGAGTACAGACAGAAAAATTAGCTACACTCCAGATGATGGACCCAGGAGCGATTTGGCCAAATGGGTGGACTTAGTAGTATATATATGGTCTACAGGACAACCTCGTCCTCCGCCAGATACTACAGTCGTAGCTTGGAATCTTTCAATTGGTGCAAAACTAATCTGGTTGAGTGTCCGGATGGCACTTGCCGCTCTCACTAGCTCGGCCCCCGCAGATACTTACGTTCCGCTTCTCCTCTTTGCTGATATTGGCAGGACTTAGGGACTGCACCGTCAGGCAGTGCTGATTCTCATCATGAGCCCAAAGCCACTGATTCTTCTCTCCTGAACGCAGACACTCGTATCTCCGGCTACATCTGCGGTGGGTAAAGAGGTCGGAGGAAATTAGAAGACGACGCAAACCACATTAACCAGAAAAACTCCCATCAAACTGTCAAAAACGTTTGTGAAGTTTTGTCCTCTGAGAGCTGAATCAAATCATTAACCTTCCCTCCATATTTGACTTTTTAGAGCCAAAACTCTGGAAAGACAAATTTAACGTTATCTTTTTTTTTGTATAATTTTGTCCAAGTTTGTAAAGTTCTGAAACTTTGCAAATACCATTATTAGAGGATTTGTCTTCATTTTTCATAAAATTGCAAGTAAATGGATTCCAAAGCCTGGCTTTCCTTTCATATTTTTCCCTGCATTCAGCTACATGGATATCAGAAAGTATTGATTGGAGTACAGATGATGGCAGTGATGGGTCAGCACCTGTCTCATCCTCTGAGGGTTCTGCTTATCAGAACTTTCTCCTGCGTAATGCTTATTACCAGAGTTTGGAGTACAGATGATGGCAGTGACGGGTCAGCACCTGTCTTATCCTCTGAGGGTTCTGCTTATCAGAACTTTCTACTGCGTAACGCTTATTACCAGAGTTTGGAGTACAGATGATGGCAGTGATGGGTCAGCACCTGTCTTATCCTCTGAGGGTTCTGCTTATCAGAACTTTCTCCTGCGTAACGCTTATTACCAGAGTTTGGAGTACAGATGATGGCAGTGATGGGTCAGCACCTGTCTTATCCTCTGAGGGTTCTGCTTATCAGAACTTTCTCCTGCGTAACGCTTATTACCAGAGTTTGGAGTACAGATGATGGCAGTGATGGGTCAGCACCTGTCTTATCCTCTGAGGGTTCTGCTTATCAGAACTTTCTCCTGCGTAACGCTTATTACCAGAGTTTGGAGTACAGATGATGGTAGTGATGGTCAGCACTTGTCTCCTCCTCTGAGTGTTCTGCTTAGCAGAACAATCACCTGCAGCAGAAGGTTCACCCCTGAATTACTGCCATTATGTGTACTTCAAATTCTGGGAATAAGCTTGTAAGCTTGAAGCAGGATAAAGTTCTGATATGCAGAACAGCAAGAGGAGGAGACAGGCGCTGGACCCATCACTGCCATCATGTGAACTCCAAACTCTGGGTATAAGCCTGGAACAGAAGAAAGTTCTGATAAACAGATCGCTCAGAGGAGGAGACCAGCATTGACCCATTACTGCCATCATCTGTACTCCAAAGACCTGGAATAAGCCTGAAGCAGGAGAAAGTTCTGATAAGTAGAACCCTTAGAGGAGGAGACAGGCACTGACTAATCACTGCCATCATCTGTACTCCAAACTCTGGTAATAAGCCTGAAGCAGGGGGAAAGTTCTGATATGCAGAACACTCAGAGGAGGAGACAGGCGCTGAACCTTCATTGCCATCATCTGTACTGCAAAGAATGGGAATAAGCCTGAAGCAGTAGAAAGTTCTGATCTGCAGAACCCTAAGAGGATTAGACAGGCGCTGACCCATCACTGCCATCATCTGTACTCCAGACTCTGGGTATAAGCCTGCAGCAGTAGAAAGTTCTGATATGCAGAACCCTAAGAGAAGGAGACGGGCGCTGACCCATCACTGCCATCATCTGTACTCCAGACTCTGGGAATAAGCCTGCAGCAGTAGAAAGTTCTGATATGCAGAACCCTAAGAGAAGGAGACGGGCGCTGACCCATCACTGCCATCATCTGTACTCCAGACTCTGGGAATAAGCCTGCAGCAGTAGAAAGTTCTGATATGCAGAACCCTAAGAGAAGGAGACGGGCGCTGACCCATCACTGCCATCATCTGTACTCCAGACTCTGGGTATAAGCCTGAAACAGAAGAAAGATCTGATAAACTGAACCCTCAGAGGAAGAGACAGGCGCTGACTCATCACTGCTATCATCTGTACTCCAAACATTGAGAATAAACTTGAAGCAGGAGAAAGTTCTGATATGCAGAATATTCAAAGGCAAGCACTGACCAGTCACTGCCATCATCTGTACTCCAAACTCCGGTAATAAGCTTGAAGCAGGGGGAAAGTTCTGATATGCAGAACCCTAAGAGGAAGAGATAGGTGCTGACCCGCCACTGCTATCATCTGTACTCCAAAGAATGAGAATAAGCCTGAAGCAGGAGAAAGTTCTGATATGAAGAACCCTAAGAGGATGAGACAGCCGCTGACCCTTCACTGCCATCAGCCGTACTCCGAATGAGTACACTCAGATATCAATGTAGCTGAAGGCAGGGATATAGACTGGGAAGAAGCCAGGCTTTGGAAGCTATTTACATTTTTTTCCAGTAATAAAAACACTTCTCCTAAAGTGATTGGCAAAGTTTTAAAACTTTCCATGCTGAACAAAATTGTAAAAAAAAATAAATAAAAAAAAATAAAAAAAATAATAAAATAAAATATAATAATAAAAAAAAATTTAATTACTCTTTAAAAGGTAGGGTCCCATTACAGCACACCCCTTTTAATAGCCTATTAGGTCATAAAAATATCTGAATTGAAAAACATGCAGTACTAAATATGACCACTAGTGGTCGCTGCAGAGGAGATGGAGCTTCCTCCTGCAGAAGTTTACAGCTTTTGTACAAGGTCATGTGACCACTCGTTCCTCGGACAAAGAGAAGGGGCACAAGTCACTTTTCGATGTTCCTTTTTTGACGGAAAACTAAACACTGAAAATACACAAAAAAAAAAAAAAAAACCAAAACAAACGAACTTACTTTCCATGAAGAACACACCAGCCGCAGTAGGGATCCCCGGTGGTGAGGCATGATGAGCAATCCATGTGTTGGGAACACTCAGAAAGTGGCAATTTTGTAATCTAAAGAGGTAAAAAAAAAACCCTAAATATTTAGAAATGAGAATAATGGAAAATTGCAGAGAATAATAATATATCACGGGAATAATAAACCGCTCAGTGTGAACGGAGCCCTACAGCCCAATGCTCACCGCACTGCGATAGTCACATTAGCATTGAGGGTTTTCCATTTTCCGTGTAACTATTAAAAAAAAAAATGCTGAAAACTTGATGTTTTCACTTTGAGCCTCGTTATAGACTGATTCTTCCACTCAGCAGTCATCTCATTACAATAAACCATAGCCCAGTCGAGAGAGAAAGTAAGTACACCCTTTTTAAATTCTATGTTTTTTACATATCAGGACATAGCACAATGCCAAGGAGGAAAAACATCAGCGATCATTGTTATTAATACATGAATGAATGTTCCAGACCAGCA